>NC_077222.1:84635022-84935022 GCF_024763615.1 Phlebotomus papatasi
AAGAGGGTGCGATTATTTTTTTTCCTCGTAACTTTAACACTATAGGTGTAAAAATATATCAACATTTTTTAATGTTAATTTTACACCTTTTTAAGGGAAAAATTAACATGAAAAAGGGTTAATTTAACCCCTAATACACCTAAAAAGGGTAATATTTACACCGATTTCGGATCAATAATGCAGGGTACAATTAACATTTCTGAAATGTTATTTTAACTTTTTCGGATTTCTCTCAGCGTATATAAAATAATTACGTTTATAAAATAACGTGATTTATAATACCCTTTTAATTGGAATAGCTCAAGTTCAATAATTCTTACGATATTCCTATTTTATCCCATAATTTGTAACTGTAAAGTTCGCTAATGCATGTAATATTGAATGTAAACGATGTACACTAAAGTCACAAGGTATAGAAAGTAAAATTTAATTATGCGTTGCACATTGCGGAGTTATGAGTATTGCTTACTATCCTAAAAACTACTATTAAAACACTATATCTTTTTAGAGCCATGTATGTTCAATGATTTTCTCACTTTATGATAAAATATACATTTCTAATAAAACTTAACATGAACCACAGAACTATCGTGAAAATACTAATTAACATTACATATACATCAAGAATAATTTATGTTTGACGCATAAATCTAAGCATAAATCGCACCAGTTTATTTGCTAAGGAGCATGAGATATAAAATTTATTAGACATTTATTATATACATGAAAGGATCTTTGTATTATGCAATAAAATCGAAATGCTAGGTGCATTCATGAAAATGAAAATTTCCAAGATTTCAGTGAAATCTTCGAATCATGGCATTTATGAGTGAACCGATGCATAAGAATGAAAGGGATAGTGCGGAGTTGAAAGTGTACAATATACACAAAACAGCAGGTAAATTGTGGCTTTAATGGCTTGATGTCCAATCCCCTTTTCTTCTCCATCTCCTCATCGAAATGCGAGACATGATCGTGACTTGCAGATCTATGAGAGATGCTGTAATAAAAATCCCCCCTGGTGGATAGCAAAAGGAAACGTGAAAGTGTAAATGAGGACACATTAGGAGTTAAAGACTCAAGCCATGCAAAGCTATCCTCTGTATCCACATATTGAAAAATCGATAAAATTAAAAAGGATTCATAAAAGATTATTTTATTGAAAAGAACGATTTAACTCCCAAATGTATTGGTTGACTTCATAAAGTTTAAAATGCATAAGAGATGGCCAGTGGCGATAAGCAAAAGCCATAGCCTAAACCCTAAACTCTAAGGAACAAGTGAAAGATGATGAAAGGCGATTTGGAGCCTGGTAACTCCACCACCGTTGGCGATTCTAAGCTGCCAATGGGATTGGAGTTCCCTTGTGCCGATCGTTTATCACCGTGGATTTCTTTTTCTTGTTCAAGTTGAAAACCTTACCGGGAAATCTACTGTGTGGGGGGGAAATTAGCATTTCTAGTGCGGTGCTATTGACTTGTGGACGCCATCGTCATCATTCATTCCGTTCCCATCATCAGCTATTCATCAAAACTGGATTATTGTGACGAGATATGCAATTACCTCGGCAGCAGCATCCAGCAAATGAACGAAAAAGGGTAGCTCACAAGGAGGAGCCTACAAAAGAATGAAGGAAAAAAATGCGCAATGGATTGCAGTGGAAAAAAAAAATTAAATACTGGTCTCCATCCACTTGATACATTGGGATGTATGATATTCCTCTCTGGTCGAGCAATCCTTATAAGAGTGGAGCGACAACTCTTTTTTTTATTATCTTCTTCTCATTTCTGCCCATGGCTCAGAAAAACCTCTTACTTTTGCAGACATTGTCTCAAGACGCCAATGACACATGTGAAACGTGATCGGCGATCTTGAATTTATATACCCATTTTGAAAATATTGACATTGAAAATGTACATCGCACACAGACCTCCCTTCCCCACTGACTGCAAAAAAAAAAGATCACAGAGACGTGCAACGCAGCAGAGGTAAGAGAATAAGAACATCATCCACCAGGAGGATTCTGCAACACCAAGAATTGAGAGGTGAATATAAGAGATGAGAGGTAAATTTGCACGATAGACTTTAACAACTCCCGATGAATATGATTCTTTTGTAAGTTACAGTAAGGCCGGCTTCAGACAAGAGGTTTAGCCCAGTTCCCGAATGTCTCAAAATCTTAAGTTGCGAGCAATTTTATTGCTTTTTAAGTGCCTAATAGGTCATTTGTCCTTAATAATCCAATCCGAAGTAAAGTTTTTCCAAAAAATCGTAATTGACAAAAAATAGAGTAGTTAAACCATATAGCTGAACCTTAGGTCTGAAGCCCGTATAAAAGAGATGGCAAAGCGTCCCAGCCTTGCGAAATGCTCGAACGCATGAGTTAGGGCCTTGACAGACCGGGAGATTAGCCGATCGACAGCTTAGCGTAATTATATTAGAAACAATGGTCAAACTACATTTCCATCATTTTTCACTAAGTCGTCTCTCGGCTTAAGTCGCAAGTATGACTAGGGCATTAGAGCTCTCTGTCAATTATTTTTTCCTTTGGTCTTTTGGTCCTTACTGGTCTACTAGCGATTAAACTGATTTATAAATTACAAAAACATTTCAAAATCAAAAATCTCTAAAGAAAAATGAACATTCTAGAATGTTCTGGCATGAGCTACAAGCATACGGACAAACAAAAAATGTAAACATGAGAAAAATAAGTCATTTACCGATTCAATCCTGATTTCAAGACCTTTCCAAAAAATCTAAATCTAACCAAATCGGTTGAAAAGTACGCCCTTTGGAGTAATTAAACTTTGATCTTCAAAAATTCAAGATGGCGATTTTGGTGGGTCATAGGTAAGTTTATACGAAATATTCACCTAAACCACCTTCAACAAATATCCAAAAATAAAAGAAATCGTAGGAGCCGTTTTCGAAATAAACCAAAATACATGGGAGAAATAAAAAAAAGACTGTCCCAGATAATGTTGACTTATGGGTGGTCGTCAAAGACCGGAAGTCGATATCCACTTACCGTTTGGTCTCTTGCCGTGTCACAATCCTTCGAGGAAATAAAAAAATATTAGATGAGCACATATATTCTGTCAGTAGAAGAGGTTGAAAGTTTGGAGTGGTATATCTCAGCTCCTGATGAATCGTATAATCGTTTAATCGTGTACCTTCTTCTAATATGTACTTTTGCATTCCTTATTAACCAAAATAATGTTGTACCAAAGGATTTTTCTCAAACCTATCCTGAATTTTGAGACAGATGAGTCTTCCAGCTCAAAATTTCATCCCAATGTTTTTGTTGTAATATCGACAATTATTCACAATTAACCCAAAATAACTGTATTAAAATAAATTATTAAAAGGATTTTCTTGTGAAAATGACTTAACTCTAAGGAATTAAACAATTTTCACATTAAAACACCTGTCATTTTCTCTACGTGAATTTTCACGGCATTTCGAAGAATTCCAACAGGCACCACCATATTATCTTCGGCTTTTCTTTTAGCTCAGGTCTGCTATAATACTTTAAAAATTCGGGATTTTAGCTTTCGGGATTTTGGCGTTCGGGATTTTGACCGGGACCCGGATAAATCAAAACGTTTAAGAAAAAAAGGTATGTGAATATTAATTTCATGAAATATTCCTGAACTAAAAGGCATGTCAGAACCATTATATTTCCTACAATTTTCTTAGATAAGGAATGTTTCAGAAAATCGAAATTCATTTCATACTCTAAATTGGGTTGAACTAAATTGAATTTCTTGCGATTTCGAAAAGAAGAAGGATAGGATAGGCATGTGCAAAGTTCTTGGGAAAAAAGTAAGTGAATTTTGATTTTATGAAATTCTTTTCTAGAATATCACAATTTCAATTTTCTTTCAATTCAAAGAATTTTGGTGTTCGGGATTTTGGCTTTCGGGGCTTTAAGTGCCGCTAGGATGACATGGAAAACATTTGGAAGGAGTGTGAATTTTACTGATCTAAAAGATCTGCCTTATGGTCCCTACACACTAGAGAAATTTATGTCCATATTGAAGAGTTTTTCCTACACAAACGTGAGGTATTTGCTTCAATATGGACATAAATTTCTCTAGTGTGTAGAGGCCATTAGATACAAATTTATATGTTTAGTATACTTACCAAATTTGATTTTTTATTGACAAAATTCAATTTTTCACGACTATAAAACTAGAAAGATAAAAATTTAATGAGATAAATCGTATAAAATGCGTTAGAAATCATATTGTCAGACACTTTAGCCAAAAAGATTCTGACAATCCAGTCCTTGAGGAACAAAATGCCCTTGACATACCCTCTTCAATTGGTTATCATCAATACTCTTCAAAAATTGAATCTATATATTCGTAAATTTCTGTGTTCGTTTTCAACAAAATTTTATATTGACAATTTTTGAGAAAACATAAAAAATGGAATCAATGGGACAGAAGTTGTTCAAAAACACTAAAAATTTAATTTTGCAACTAAAATAAGGATTAGAAGAGTGTGGGACTGTTCACTCACGCCAAATTTTACCTTCCATCCTTACCTCCATCCAAAAGTTATTCGAAGCCAGGATAATTAAAATGGATTTCTCATTATGAGACAAAAAATATTTATGTTTTTATTTTGTGCTGATTATTTCCGGTTGTAATTATTTCTTAACCTTTGTTTCGAACGTTTTTTAGGCAATTTCGAAAGAATGCCGTCAAAATACGACACATATTTAGACTAGATTGTCCTTGAATTCATGGAAAGTACTATATAATCCTGCAAAATTTCGCTCCTACACGTTAATAACCTTGAAACATGCATTCCGAATTATTTCAAGGTCAAACTTCGAGGCACTTTAGAACGTATATTTCTCATTTGATTCAGACTGCAATTAGGACATTTGAAAGTATTTGAAATCATTTTCGCGCTTCTTAAAATTAGCCCAAGCCCAACTTAGATTATTCAGAAACAGTTTTTCGAAGAAGATACTGCTCACAATGTATTTCTTGGTCATTCACTTCGGGGACTAGGAGTTGCCTATAAAGGCCATACATAGGTAGATATGAAAAGAGGATCACTGTGAGAGTATAAGTTGCGAAGTACTTTTTGCTGGGATTCTTTACAGTCTCTTTCCTAACAAAATTCCAAAAAGTCTTCTGGAAAATCACAAACTAAAACTACTAGATTAAGTTTAATTGACTTCCAAAGAAAACTATGATATCGTCGGTTGAATCAGCAACTATGCTAACTGCATTTGCTTCGTATCTGTATTCGTTGTAAACGACACATTGCTGCGTGGCTTATATGATTGATGTAAACAAAAAGAAAATGCAGTTGGTGCATGATCCTACCGAGGCGATATAACACTCCAAAAAATTCAAAACATTATGCTTCATCAAGTAAGGCCGGCTTCAGACCTGAGGTTTAGCCCAGTTCCCGTGGGTCTCAAATTTCAAAATAGCAATAAATTTTATTGATTTCTCAGAATTAAGTGCGTCATTTGCCCATAATGTCCAATCCTATGTCATATTTTCCTAACAAATCTTGACTGATAAGAAATTAGAGAAGTTAAGCCATATAGCTAAGCCTTAGGTTTGAAGCCCGTATAATACTACATTTGAAAATTCCCAATATTTTGGATCTAAATTGAGAGCTAGTGTTCTGGCGATTTTTCCAAAATTTTCTCCTTCCCTCTGTCTCAAAAAAAGTCATAACTTTGGGAGAAATTTTGGGATTAACAAATTATTTCCGGGAATTCCTTTATTATCGTTAAATTAAATATGTTCATAAATGAAGCACTTACAGAACACTTACCTTAAAAGATTCCTTATTCTCAACAATCTTCCCGAAAAAAATTAAGCGTACGATGTTTTAGGACAGAGGGAGTAACTTTTTTACTTTCAATTTGTTAAACTTTAAAGAATTTACTGATAAATCGGTCCCTCATTAATTTTAATAAGAAACAGGGAATAAAAAGTGGTCAAAAATCGTAAAAAGGGAGACAAAAATTGTTTTATTTTGTCCCCCCTCCTCTTTAATCCCCTTGCTCAGGTCTTAAACCTTAGGCCTATTTTGACTGATATCCTGTCCAATAAAAAACCTAAAAGAGATCGAACCGTCAATAACTTAAAAAATATATAATCAATAAATAACGGAAACGAACTACAACAAAAATTGGTTAGTCCGCAGAGTTCAATTTGAAGTCAACCAATTGTATTATTGACAATTGAGGCACTCAGGAGCAAAAGGAGTCTATCATATATGCATTTTCTTAATTTCCTAGACACACTTATGATTTAATCCGAGAGACGGCTTAACGTAAATATAATCATAGTTTATGATCAGATTACATTTCCATCAGTTTCTCGGCTCAGCCAAGAAACGGCTTAGTTAGTAGCAAAACTGATTAGAATTTAGTCAAATCATTCTTTTGATTATAATTACGTTAAGCTGTCTCTCGGCTTAAGTCGTAAGTGTGTCTAAGTCTAAGGCATATTCAAATAGCCCACTTTTGCTTTGAACGATATAGACTGTTAGTTTTGTCTCCCTTTTGTCAATCGGAGATAAAAAGAGGTTAACCCAGGGATTCTGTCCACTAACTAGTTGGTCAATATTCATCTGCACTGGACACCACTTGGGATGAACACCAAGATCAACCAACTTTTTGGCGGCTTTTTCGTTACGAATTAGGGTGAAAGGAACACCTGTTGACACTTTAAGAACTCGTGTCAGGACTTATTGACACCCTACTGTCTGTACCATTTGGAATACGAAATACGAAACATCTATCCTTATCGAAAAAGGCAGATTAATGAAAAAACGTCATATTACTTAGATTTTGTTAGATACAAAAAAAATTCAACATTTTGACAAAAGTGTCAATAGGAGTTCCCTGTCGAAGAGGTGTTCCTTCGACCCTATCAACTTTGGACCACCAAATTACCTCCTTTTATTCTCTTCGTATTTAAAACAATTTTCATGAACCAAGTTAGTCTTTTTATCACTATATAAATAAAATCGTTTTGCATGCTTTTTAACGATTTATTGATGTGGGCCGTCTTAGTAATAAATTGATGAACATTCATTTCGTGCTTGATTGCAATATCAGTGACCTGACAAAAAAAAGGAATCACTGGAAAAAAGCGGCCCCAGCAATGATGGGGAAAAGAATGCAGAAAATAAATCCCAAGAACCTCACACTGGCTTGGCTATTGCCCTTCCTGCGCATTGCAGAAAACCAGAAAGCAGAAAACGCACCATTAAAAAAATGGCATTCAATATGGTCGACGATGGAGCGCGTTCCTTTGGCAATTTTTCAAATTTATTCCCCCGACCGGTTTCATCCAAAGGAGCTGTAGTGGCATTTTGTATGCCCTCGCCCCCCTCAACTCTTCCTCACAGCTCTTGTATCTGGTCTTAGCAGTGTCTCCATACACAATTTCGTTTTGCCATCGATGGTGCCCCAATGCATTTGCACTTGAAGGTTTAATTTACCTATTAAAGTTGCCTTCCAGACCATCAAATAGCCATCTCAAAAGGGCATCTCGCCACTAGCCACTTAACCGGTTTCACTGGGTAACTATTTGTATTTGAAATTTGACAAAAAGGTTCTCCAGGAATGCTCAAAGAGATTGAACGACAACCTGATGCTTTGTTTTTTTTCATAGGAATGGGATATATATGAAACACTCAATGTTTTGTGTATTTTCCACAAAAGAAAATAAAATATTTAATTACACAGTAACGTGAATATGGGCATTATTGTTGTTTAAAGGCCCGCCATCAAACAAGAAGCTTTGAACGCTTTTTTTAACCCAAAATCTTTTTTTTTTACACTATTATTAATATAGATTCATCTCTCTACTCTCGATTACAATAATTCATGATGAATAAAATGATTATGTAAAAAGTGATTCAATTGAATATCCCCAATTACTACAATTTTCTTTCTATAGCATAAAACATCTCTAGCGCGGTAGCATGTTAATAAATTACAATTTTTGTTCTTTTTTTATTTAAATGTTTCTTTTTGCGAAAAAGGTAATATACATACGCATAAGAGGCTGTTAGTGTGATTAGCTGGGTGCACAGAGTGGTGGATTGATGTCATTAAAATCGAACGGATCCTCATACATTCGCATCTGATTCCTTTTCATCGCCTTCTCCGTGTACTCCACCCGATGCTTCGACTCAAAATTCTCCTCAGGCTGTGGACTCCAAAGCTTGATACTGTGGTCAATGCCACTTGTGGCCAGGAGGCAAATTGATGGATGTGGCTGAACACAGTTGACGATATTTGTATCGCCACTGAAAACCTCAGAGATGGAATTAGTTGATCGTTCCCAGATGAAAAAATTCCCATCGTCAGATCCAGCAATTATATGATTGGAATCATTCCCAAAAAAGTTTGCCTCTTTGATGTCTGTCGTTGTATTGCAGTGACCCATAAAGCGATCCTTGTAGTCCTTTGCCGAAGTCCGCCAAAACTGGTAGAATCACATCACAAATTAATAATGCAGCTAAGTGCAAAAGGATCACAAAGTAAGAACAAAAAAAGACTTCGCAGAATCCACTCGAGAGCAGATCTTGCAAATTAACTTTGTGTTCCAGCATTCTGTGAAGTCTTTAATAATTCTATTCATAAACATTTTTAGGCGATGTAGAAATTTACATGAAATATTCATTAAAAAAACATATTTTATTTCTAAAAATTATCTGTTTGAATTTCAGCTCGAACTGCTTAGGGATTTTATAAGCTTGCAAATTAAATTCTGGACAAATGAATTTGAATGTTTGAACCCTGAGCATTTAAGATATTGTGCAATTGTTGAGTATTTTAAATATTATTCACTTGATTTTTTCAATGAGTTTGAAGAGAGTTGCTCATATAAACGATAAATTTTCAATAACACGAGTTTTGCAATGGTTTGGTGAGAAAAAGTCGAAGATTCTTGACTATTGGCAGCACTTCCTGTGCCATGATACTAGGTGAAAATACTCTCCCTTCGAACGTTCATGCCTTCGAATAATGTGAATTTTCTTTCATTTATCCTAGAGACTTAGGGGAAAGTAATCTCCCTTCGAACGTTCATGCCTTCGAATAATGCGAGTTTTTTTTATTTTTCCTAAGAGACTTGCATACAATTATCACGTAATTATCAATAAATGATAATCTACCTAATATTTAATAGAAATGTGTAAGTCTCTTAGGATAAATGAAAGAAAACTCGCATTATTCGAAGGCATGAACGTTCGAAGGGAGATTACTTTCCCCTACTGACAAATAAAATTTTTAAGGGGTAACATCTACCAAAACACCCAAAATTAACGCTTTATTTTTGTGAATATTTTGTGTCTTTGCTATTTAATTAATCAATATTATCAATTTATTGAATCAATCAATCCATGATAACACTAAAAACACATTTATGATGTGAGGAATTCTTCAAAAAATCCTTAATCTCTCCCTATGAAATTGTGCTGCCTCAGAGCTTGTCTGAAGTATCATCAGGACCAGTGACTGGACATTTCTTTTCGCAGTGTGAAAAGAAATATCGTTTTTTGGCATTTCGTGAAAAGCTACTTATGAAGGAAAGTCACTTTGAAAATTCCAAAATGGATAATAACTTCGTGTTCAGGATATTCAAATTATTTAGCAAACAAACACTAATCCATAAATTTGTGACACCACTCGTTTAAAAATGATGCCTCTTGAATGGCACACAATAAAAAAATCGCTTAATATTTTAATTTTTTTCCTATATTCCTTCACTGAGAGAAACCCGAAAAAGTTAAAATAACATTCCGGAAATGTTAATTTTACCCTGCACTATTGACCCAAAATCGGTGTAAATATTACCCTTTTTAGGTGTATTAGGGGTTAAAGGTACCCTTTTTCATGTTAATTTTACCCTTAATAAGGAGTAAAATTAACATTAAAAAATGTTGATATATTTTTACACCTAAAAAGTGTTAAAGTTATGAAGAAAAAAGTTAATCGCACCCTCTTTTTTTCTCAGTGTTGCTCGAATTCCTTAAAATCTTGGACGTTTAATGAAAATCCTGAAGGCAATCTATGGTAAAAATTTGAAGCCTTGGTTTCTTTTCTCTTAAAAAGTATCGAACTTTAAAATTTTCTATTTGACAAATTTTTCCCCAGTCTACCTTATAAAATTTTCAGAAGTTATATGCCTTGAGGAACACAAACATATTTCTTTATTTCAATTTTGAAATATTTATTTTTATTTTTATTACTTATTTTTGATATAAAATCACTTTTATTAGAAACAAAATAAAGGCAAATTAGACAAAAAAAATCGCATTTTTTCTTCAAGTTACTGCCACTTTTGCAAAAATCAATATTTGTTAAAAATCCTATGTGTTTCATAGAGAATCTATCTAACAACTACCCTGAAAATTTTAAGTCAATTGTATAAAAATTACTCAAGTACTACTGCTAGCCGGAAGCGTCTCAAAATCAAATCTATCCTCAGTTCGCGCACTGCTTCGCCGTGATTTTGTTTTAAAAATCGAAATAAATATATTTTTGTGTTCCTCAAGATATACTTAATAACTCCTAAAAAATTCGTATTGATCGATTCGCTAGCACAATCACAAAAAAATTCACACAAAAAATAGTTAATTTGGAGCGTTCTGACAGACGTTACCCCTTAACCCTTTCAGGACTTCAGCATTGCAGCGGCCCAATTTCACAATTTTTTTAATCAAAAATATCTTAGCTCAGGAATTAATCGAGAACCTACAAAAAAATATCCTGGATTTGGACATCCTTATATATTTATGTAGTTTGTAATCATCTACATGAATCGGATTTTTATCGATTAGTCTAAAAGAATTGTTTTGTCCCGGAATATAGATATTTCCTTTTTGTGTGTTCAGAATCTCAAAAGAGACGATAGAGTTAAGGTTTTTCTGTCACTATAAATCGACTTTTAACACAATCGGCTCTTCTTTAGTCCTAGCACTTAATAATGGTTCTTAAAGTTTACAAACAATAGGGGTCAAAATCACTCCCGGAAATCAAAGTCACCAACATAAATGATAACATTAATTCAAAGCAGCGAACCTCCGTGTTTTTTTTAATAAAAAAAAGTAGTTTCGTATCGTAGTAAAAAAAAAAACATACCTGCATAAAACGTGCATAAAAACTACGTTTTATGCACGAAAAACATAACCCCAAATAATGCGAAGATAGGTACAGTAGAGTCTCGCTATAGTCCATATTTGGTTTCAAATTTGACACTTGGGTCGCTCTATAGTCCATGTAATTTTTTAAAATTATCAACGATTTTTAGTATTGAAATTGCTCGACGGCTTCCACTTTCTTTGCGATTGTGGTACTTGTCCTTGCTCTCTTCATTGTGGATCACAATTATCACAACTACTTAATAAAGTTTGCCAAAAATATTAAAATAATTATGCATGTCGCATACTAAAAAACATAACCTAGCTTAAAATCAGTGTTTTGAAATCAACGGTCGATAAATGGTGGACTATAGAGCGATGGCCTATAGCGAGACTCTACTGTAAGTACAGTAGACTCTCGCTAATTCGGCTCTTTTAAGATCGGGCTACTTTTTAATTCGAGCGGCAGTCAAATTCGAAAAAAGTTTGTCGACATTTTTCAAGTTTGACTACGATTATCGAATGAAGCAAATATCCTTAAATTTGCCATGGTTTGTCTTACTGTGTTATCACACTTGCACATTAAAATTTTAATACGATTCACATTAATTGTCGCTGGTGAGAGTCCAAATGTGTAATTTGTGTGTTTGAATCATTTTATATTCAAAATTTGATCTATTTGTTGATAAGAAGGTAGACTTGGTCCACAAAATTTGATATAAATTGATTCATAGCATTAATGCGAAAAATTAATGCGATTTTCTCTTTAATTTTTTAATGTGAAAAATATTTATGCTTTAGGTAAATTTAAACTTATTTTTGCAGGCCAATTCTACTTCTTTATCAATAAATAGAAAAACCCGAAATATTAAGTTACTCAAAGACACAAATAACTTATTTGGACGCTCATAAGCGAAAATTAATGTGAATCACATTAAAATTTTAATGTGCAAGTGTGATAACGCCGTTAGTCATAAAGTGATTTTGCATTATTGAGGGATTATCATGAAATTTAGAATAAATATGAGTACGTAAACTTAATATGTGCATGCAGATGAACAGAAAATCGTTGCATTTCGAAAAGTTTGTCGTACGAATTTCTCTCTAATTCGGGTAACATTTCGGGCCCAAATGCCCGAATTTGAGAGTCTACTGTAAATTTGAAAAAAGTTTGTTAACATTTTTCACATTTGTTTATTCTTGTTAATGGAAGCAAATATGCTCAAATTTTCCATGGTTTTTCGTGATTATGATGTTATTTTGCATTATGAAGGGTTTTCATGGAATTTAAGTTAAATATCGGTATGTAAACTTAATATAGATAGATGAACAAAAAATCGTTAAACGTCTGATTAACAATTACGCATCACCACATTCGCTCTAAATTTCCCGGAGATATTCACTATTTTCTTAATTTTTAACTATTTTTTTTTATATTTCTTGTTGCTCTACGACTTGGATCTCTCAGTGAAAGCTCGAAAGCTTTGGAGAAAAACCTGATTCTTTTGATTTGAAAGAGAAATATTTTCTGACGAACACCGGAAGAATTGAGGAGAGCATAAAGTTTTCCGTCAGACTCCAGAAGAAGATTAAAAGGTACCCCACAACCCCGCTTTCTCCTTCATTTTACGGTAATTTATTAGAGTACTGATTCTTGTAGCTTCCTAATACATTATTCATTTTTTTTTAAAGAACTCGCGACTTTCTCACTCAATTTGTTCGTGTGACAAAACTTTCATGTAAAGGTTTTGGAAAACGACATGAAAAGTTCATTTTTTTCTCTTTAATATTTTCTGAGTTTACTGTCGAGAAATCACTGATAAACACAGATAATTTTATAATAGCTGAGATTCTTTATAGACCACCGCGGATTACTTTAGAAAAAACTTTAAAACGCGTTGAGAAAATTTATTATTTTTCTCTCTTATTTAGGATTCTTAAAACCAAGAACTTGTTCCCAAAATACCATTCGCAACCTAATTTACTATCAAACATTAATTTAAATTTAAACGCATTCTGTTATACTTACAATTTCATTCTCGGACAAGTCGAAAATATCTGGACTATCTTGAGTTGATGCTGTGTTGGGATGCTGAAACGAGAAAACCGTTAATATTCACATAAAATCTTCAACAATTGGAATATACTTACTTTAACAGCCCGCTCAATATCTTGCTCCAGCATTTGAACTCCGTAGCTTTTAGCATATTCTGGAAACCGAAGCTTCAGCTCGGCCAAACACTGAGCCGCTTCAGAGACATAATTCAGTGCCAGAAGGGCCCTGGCTAGGCGAAAATGTGCCTTTAGGTATGTAGGATCGAGCCAGAGAGCTGTATGACAATCCCTGAGTCCAGCATAAGTATCTCCACACCAATTGCGACGTACCAAAGCAATGGCTCTGTTGAGATAGAGAAATGCACACTTTGGTGCCTTCTGGATGGCCTTGGTGTACTGGTAAATGGCCTCAATGTACTTCTCATTTTCGAGAAAATCCGTTCCCAACTTTTGATCTGCCTCCACATCCTCAGGCAACTTCCGTCTAATGGCTTCACTATTGACAATTTCTCTATCATGCAACGGCGGCAGATCCAGAAACACAGGCTCTTTAGCATTATTAATGTCATACAAATAAATTTGTTCAGCCCCCATATTGACCAATAATTCCTTTCCATCCGGGCTAAACGTCAAGTAAGTGATGGCTTTGTAGCGTTTATCGTATTGCTTCCTCAAATGACCTGGACAGAAATATGTGACACAGTTCTTCGGAACGGTATCTCTGTCAGAGGTACTATTGATCCTCTCCTCATTTGCCGTCCACAACGTACTCAACTTCATCATGCGCCGATCGTACATGCGAGCATAGCAATCATTAGCTCCCACTGCAATCAATTCCGGCCGGCGTGGATTTACAGCAATACACTTGGCCTGAGCTGGACTTGCCACGACATTTGAGACTAGATTCGAAGATGAGATGAAATTTTTCAAGCAGACCAGGGAGACTTTGCACTCATTAGACATGCATTTGTGCGGTTCTCGCAGATCAAATTCCCTAAAGAACAAATAAGATGTATCTAAAAAGATCGTTCTAAGTTCTAAAATCTTTTTTTTTAATTCCAGAAAAAGATTTGCAATAAAAAATGTATTTCTTAAAAATTTAATTCTTGTTGGCAACCAAATGAATGCTAAAGGGTATCTGGAATCTGTTTTCAAAGTTCTGAAGCGGTGCTAAGCTAACAATTTTAGTGAGTAGGAGTGGATATTCCAACAAGACTCAAGGCCATATTTATTATTTAGACAATATTTATTTATTAAAAAACTTATCTACCAACTAATAAAATATTTAAACGGAAAATAGTGAAACCGATATTCAGCAACTAAGTTTTTTTTAATGATAAAACGAGTCTCTGTGAGAAAAATCCGTTTATTTCTCTCGCAGAAACTCCAATACAGTAGCGGACAAAATAATAAGACCATTCCTTGATAAACCCACTTTTTCTACAGGGTGGCTAAAAAAAATACAACAAATTTCAGAGCGCATAGCTGTCAAACCACCGGCGACAGCGGTTTCATATTTTGCATAGTGGTAGATCATTTTATTGGCTAAAAACCTACAAAAGCATTTTCGATAATATTTTGCAAAACTTTTTTAAACCGTAATGGAACTCAAACGTGACAATTTAATGTCGCTATATTTTGCAGGAAATGCGGAAGCTCCTATCGTAAGGGCTCTTCAAAACCCTGAATGTAGTTAAACTTTCCGTTTTTCGAAACATAACTTGGTACAGGGATACTATAGTAGCATTTTAAAATGATTTGGTGGAGCTATAAAAAAAATTGCTTCCTCACTAGTCATCGTTCTTAAAGTGAAGAAGCAAATTGAACAAAATCTGCGTCACATCTGCATAAAAAACGATCTCTGCGACGCATAAATCGCAAATTACCATGAAATAAATATTGTTAAATAACCTCAATATGAAGCCTTAAAAATCCTGAAAAGGACGAGATTTCATCGATGCTCAAAAAAAAGTTATGCTCGATCAACGAAGGAGTAAATTCGCTTGCACGTTCATGGTCAGTTCCAGAATGTCATCTTTTCTGATAAGAAAAATTTTCAATTGAGCAATGATGTACAAACAAAATGATTGTGTCTATTTGAAGAAAAGATCATACGATAATTTAGACGTTCGAATGGCCACCGGAAGTCAAGGACCACCTATTTGAAGATCTGGACTTCCTTGAAGACAAATTATCGCTTTCCACTGGGGTTTTTAGGTTGTACCGTCAAAACGAATGCCAATGTGTTTCTGGAAATTGTCCTGGAAGGAGTGTTGGAGTCGTGGACAATCAAAAATTTTAGTAAGAAGTAATGGAAGTTCGATCAAGACTCGACAACGTCGCAGAAATCACGCTCCGACAAGATTTGGCTTAAAAAAAACGTTTCGCACTTCATTTTGGGAAAACAATGACCTCCATAATTCCTGGATGCAAAATTGCGTGACTTCTCCAAAAGAGGCATTTTGTTGGTCAAAGTTAGGACTAAAAAGTAGCAAAATATCGATGAGCTGAAGCAGCCCTTCCTCGTGAATAGCAGGACATCATTACAAACTCTATTGATTTAGACAGAGTAACTACACAAGAACACAAATTGGCAACTAGAATTCAAATCAGAAAGGAGGAAAGAGGACAATTTTAATAAATTCGACGGGAGGTGGAATTTTACGTTCGCCATTTTGAGCAAAAGTTTTGCATAACCTTCCGCGAAGCAAGAAAACAATAACAAAATTTATTTTCATCTCTGTCGGACTATTTTTCCCAAGTAATTAAAGACTAAGGTTACTAAAAGCCCATTCCCGACAGCAATTCGGATAAAAATTGCTCAGGAATAAATCATCTAAAATCATTCAATTTGCGTATGATGTATAATACCATGGTAAGGAATGGGTTAAGGAACCCAGGGTGGTCGAGTCGAGAGGCGGCGGGCTCGAGGACACTTTACCTTAGCTCAGATATTTTAGTTTTGAGCTTTCCAACGATGTGCAGCGGTTCGCCCTCGTTCTATCCTGACTCTTAACCTGAGCTATGAATAAAATTAACCTAACCGGATCATATCTTAAGTATTTATGAAACGATTTCGATGAAATTTTTGTATTTTGTATCTGAGATCGAAATCTTTCTAGTCGCCCCCAATTTAACCCACTACTGTACCCTGACCCTTACTATTTCGAAATTGACCAAACTCTATCTCTAATCTTTGTTAACTGATTTCAATTAACTTTTTCTTTCTTTCGTTGTTATGGTAGCTGAGATACAGCAAAAATATATTAAAAACGCTGCTTTTTTCAGCTAACTGTTCTCGCTGGGTAGGTGAGACTGGGGCAAGAAGTCACAAAACGGGTATTTTATTTTTTATAAGCTACTTGAACGCTTCAAAAATTTCTAATTAGCGCAGTTTTATAGGAAATTCACCGCTCTACAACTTTGTGAAAATAATTTTTCTCTATTTTGTAAGGAAATACGTTTATCGAGCCAATTCCTAAAAGGTAATTTTGTTACTATTCTCAAAAATGCTGGGACAAATAGTACCAGACATTGGGTATTATCATATTTTGATTCGCTTCATTACAGACTTCCGTAAATTTGAAAAAATGCCTAGAGGACATATTTTCATAGAAAATTTATTCATCTACACCTTTGTAAAACACCGTTTTCTCTGCGAGAAAAGTGAGAAAACGAGAAAAGCGCTTTTCACGCTATTTTAGAAAAAAAACACACAAAAGACTGCAAATCGTTTGACCAATGCAAACAACAAGCGGCAAGACATGATAATGACGTTTCTTTTCGCTGTGAGACATCAGAAATTGCTTGGCTTTTTTTGTTACTTTTTGCTCTATACCTTTTGTTACTTTTTACCCCAAGTGGTCATTTTTAATAAAAGGATTTCTGGAGAAAAGAACCTTTGTGAAATTCTAAAATAGATAGCGGATTCGTATTCAAAAAATCCAAATTATTTAGAAAATATTCACCGGATTCATAAATTTTGGAAAATAAGTAGGTAATAATTGTTATCTTCTGCAAGGAAAATATTTCAAAAATAGGGCTAAAAATTTCGATATTTTTTATTTTCTAAATTCCTTGTTCGAATTCTAAGAAACTTACCACATTGAAGAAGGTCTATGGAGGCTATCTATAGAAAAAAATTTAAGCCACTATCTTTTTTACCTTGGAAGATATTGAATTTTGAATTTTTCGATTTGTGACTTTTTGCCCCAGTCTCCCCTATTATTTATTTAAAATAAAATAGAGACTTCTAATGGTCAAACCAACAGTTGCTCAATAGTTATCATCTGTTATCAACTGTTCATCAAAATTCCCTCAAAAATTGAAAAAAAATCAATAGTCTTGCGTAGTGGTCCTATTTTATTGTCCGCCACTGTAAATTGTCTTTTTCTTTTCAGGATTTGTATTAGGTGAGATTCTTAACAAAATCTCACCTACTATAATCCTAACAAAATTTCATGTCGTCCGATCGACCTCAAATTTGGCCAAAATGTGTTTCGCCACTTCCTGATTCCGAATATATATGTGGCTAAGTTACGTTCCCGGCCGGCCGGCCGGCCGGCCGCTCTTTGGAGCTTAATAGCTCCTAAACTAAAAAAGATATCGACTTGCGGTTTTCGGCAAAGGTTATATATCGGGTGAAAATTGCAACTTGGTGCATTGACCCCCCACCCCCCACCCCTCCTTCCGCCATTTTGAAGACCCCCCTTTTTTTGTTTTCTCAATAGCTCCGCCCCTATGGCATCGAGCGGGCTCAAATTTTAGTATGTTATAGCTGGGCCTTAGAGCTTTCCATCAATACCAAACTTAAGGTCCCCCGACCCCCCTGACCCGAGCTATAAGGGTCCAAAAAAAATTTCTTAAAATGGCCATAACTCCGGTTCTAATTGTCAGAATTTAAAAAGTGAGGGCTTTTTGGAAAGCTCTCGTAAAATGCCACTTCCCCTTCTAACATCGCAAGTTCATAAAACCACCGCTAGGGGCGCTATTATTAAAAAGAAAATTTTTAAATCTTATAAGTTAAATAACTCAAAAATTCCATTATGCATCGGGCTGAAATTTTAGTATGTTGTAGCCGTTGATTGTACCTATCAAACAAAAAAAAACCTTAAGTCGATCTAAAACCCCTGACCCGAGCTATAAGGGGTCAAAGTTCGAACATTGACCGGCCTCTATCTCCGGTTCTAACTAACATAGAGACCTAAATTTTACCTTTTTGGTTTCGTCTCAATGAGCACTTTCAGATGGAAGTTCAAAAACTCACCACAGGTGGCGCTGTGATAGCGTCAAAATTCATCGAAATTCAAAGTCACTTTTCTCAAAAACGGCATTGTGCAAGTTAATGAAATTTTAGTATGTTGTAGTCCAGTCTAGGACGTTTCCAAAATGGTGCGTATGCGCGCTGTGGTTTCAATAGAACCGGAGATATGAGGGGTCAAAGTTCACGAAATTCAAAAAATCATATCTCCGGTTCTATGTGACCGATTTTGATGAATGAGGGCTTAAACGAAAGATCTCACCAAATGCTACAACTTTCTAAAATATTTGAACTTCGTGGGACCAACACCAGGGGCGCCACAGTCGAAAAACCAATTTCAATATCACATAACCTCAATTATCTCGACTGTCGTTGAACCGATTTTGATGATTACTTCGACATAATTGTAGAGCACATTTGTCTCTACATTTCGTCCATACATCATTTTCCGGTCAGACTACGCTATCACTCCGATTTTGCCGTTTAAGTGTGAAAAAATTGATTTTTCCAATAATAACGCTTTGAAATCACTCAGATGCCAATTTGACTGCCTCTACTCCACCAAGACACTTAAAATATGGTTTTAAATGGAAAGTCCCACAAAATACAACAATTCTTTGATATAGTTGAAGTTCAACAAATGACTACTTGGGGCACTCTGGATGAAAAAAAAAGTTAAGAAACAAAAAACCTCGCTTATCTTGGCTTCTGAGTAATCGATGAGATCGTGTTCTATAGGAAAATTATAGAGTACATTCTGGTCTACATTTCACCCATATATCACTTTTGTGCCAGTTCATCCAAATCCTTGATATTTTGGTTTAAATACAAAATTTGTATAATTTCACGAATTTGATTCAAGATAACTGAATGGCGTCTCCCAACTTCAGCTCTAAATCGAATTTGCATGCACACCGAGTTAGCTCACGTTAAGAATCTCACCTACATAAGCCGGTTAGGATTATCTGTCCCTTTTCAATTTTTCAATTTCAATTTGTTCTTTTATCCTTTTTTCTATTTAATTCAATCTAATTGACGAATATAAAAATATCTCGACAGCTTCATTCAATACTATTCCAAATTGACTTAACCCTCTAACGGTGTTTTCTTTAATGTGCGAAAAAAGTTCTAAAACAATGTTTTCTAGGATAATTACGATCCAATAAAGTCGAAAAAACCATCCATTCTTCATTATCTCTTTTAGTTTAGGCGCTAGGTGAGAAAATATAAAAATTTTTGAAACTCTTTTTGCTTCTAAAATTCACATTTTGTTTTTTTTTAATTTTTTAAATAAAATATACAAAGTAGAATGACATATCTTTCAGTAAAAAATAAATTTATTTTAATCAGATAACTTTAAATCGGTATTTTTATGGAAATTGGAAATGGTTTTTTTTGCACAAATATTTTTTGTTGCTTTTTCTCTGTAATATCACACAAAACTGGGAATAGCAACAAAACGAAGAGTCAAAATGAGTTCAAAGTTTCAAGAGATGTTTATAAGACTATTACCGAGGACACTATAGCACTTTTAAATAAATAAAACCTTTATTGTCGCTGTAAATGTGATTTTTGTGAAGACCGCCTGGAGGCAGTCTTACCCGTTAGAGGGTTAAAATAGTTTCACTCGAGAAAGATGGTATTTTCCGTATTATCCTTACATTGAGCTTTACAACTGAGTATAGATTTTTAGCGCCCATTGAATTAAAAGTAATAATTTAATAAAATCGAATTGAACCGTCAATGGGTTATCTAGAAATTTCTATGACTCAGCAGCTGCGAATTTTTAATTGAATCATCACAAAACTTAAAGATTTTTGGGGAAAGGGTTTAGGTTTAGAAAACAAGACTTACAGAACATCTCCATCTTCAGCAGCTGACCAGAAGACAAATGGGGTCTCAGGTGCTGTGGCCAATCTTTTGACCCTCCTGCTGTGGCAGCGGCACGACCAAGTAGGACTGTCTGATCGATTGAGATCAAACACATAGATCTTCCCATCAGCTGCTCCCGTGACAACAGTAGAATTGCCACTTTTGGGCATGAACTTCACAGAGAAAATATTACCCTGATGTGGAGTAACCACATCAGCCACTCTCTTGTGTGAGAAGCCATCCCAGATCATCACATGAAAGTCATCAGAAGCTGATGCTAGGAGTCTATGAGAGATGAGCATAAGGTGAATTGGGAAGATGGGAAATCTCAGAAATTACTTACTTTCCATTATCACTCCATTCAAGACAATTGACGCATCCATTGTGGCCCTTAAGTTCTGTCTCCAGCTCCAATCGTTTAATAAATTGAGGAGCTGTCTGTAGTTTCTGTCTCACAGTAGACTCCAAATCAAAATTAGTCCTGTCGCTTAACAGAATAGCTGCATTGACCACCTTTCCATTCCCGTATTTGCGCTTCATTTTCTCCTGAGACTTTGGGCTATTCCACGTAAACACGGAGAGAACAATGGACTCTTGCAGGGACTTCACTTAAACTACCAATTTCCGTACCCTACTCAGAGTCTCTCCTACACAATCTCATTGCCAATCAAATAGAGCACCAAATAATATATGATTCAGGATTTTCTGTTGAGTATTTCAGGGGGAAAGAAAGAAAAAATTTCCAAGAAAAGCGAAAAAATCTTCAGGACAAGATTGTCAAAATAAAAGGCTGTCAAATGTGATCGTTTTCCTGATAGCAATCCGATCATTTCACGAATAAAAATAAGTTCCATTAGGACTTTAAATTTCAATTGAAAAATACATCTTATGAAATTAATGAAATAAATGAAATTATGGTTAAAGCGGCAATAACCATAAATATGAAAAGCAGAACGTCTGAACCGTCTGAACGAAACAATAATTATACAGAAATGGGAAAAAATGTTAAAAACAAATTATTATAGGGTAAAGTGATATAGGGTAAGTGTGCCAAATTCCGGCCAGCTTGCAATTCCAGCCACTTTTTTTGTTCCTCGAATTTCCATGAATTTTTAGTTTTTACATACTCTAGAGATTATACAATGCAAAAGAATAACAAAAAATGTAGCTTCGACAAACAAGATGACGTGAAAAAGGCATTGGAAGAGTTCCCGAAGGGCAAGAAACTATGAGAATGAAGGTGGCCGAAATAGGGCACCAAAGCTATGTCTACATTTTTATTCATTTTAAAATGTATTAGGAATAATTTTAAAGTAAATAAAGACGATAAACTGTTTACAAGGTTCTAAGCAACACTCCTAAAGTAGAAGGAATGAAAAAAATCAATTTCTATTAAACATATCACATTTCAATCTTGAGACTTTGGCGTTTGCATGCAACTATGCCGAAATTTGGCACATTTACCCTAAGTTGGACATAGTGTTACAAGTTGGACAATTCGCCGGTACAAGTTGGACATGGCTTTTTTCTTGATAAATACAGCACAAAATTTGTTTTTAACCCTCTAACGGGTAAGACCGCCTCCAGGCGGTCATTCTATAAATCACATTTACTGCGATAATACTTATTTGAAGTTGAAATATCTAGTGTCCTCAGTTATAGTCTTACTAACTTATTTTCTAAAGCTGAACTCATTTTGACCTTTCGTTTGCTTACCATCTTTAGTTTTGTGTGACAGGTCAGAGAAAAAAGAACAAAATGTCGTTCGCAACATTTTTCGTTTTCAAGTGCAAAAAAGATTGTTTTAAAGTAATCTAACTGTAGAAAGAATCTTATTTCCTGAAAGATATGTTCTTCTAGTTTGTATATTTCGATTGATAAATGTTAAAAAACTAAAAGTAAGAGTTTTACAAGAAAAAAGGAAGACCGCCTGTGGGCGGTCTTATCTGTTTAAGGGTAAAATTTTCAAAAATTACCGATTTTTTTATTTATTTGTTTTGGTTGTTCTGGTAAAATATACTATTATTTTGCAATATATTAATCATGGAAAACAATTGAGATTACACGAAGACTGTCCAGAATGAGTAAAATGGTCGATTTCTTCGAATTAAGCGAAATTGATAAAGAAGCAAACTTCAACAGTGATGATGAATTCCCTAATTCGTCCTTTAATGCCCCAGATCGTGAAATAAAACCAGAAGATAAGCAATGTATTTCAAAGGACCTTCAAATTATACAAGAAGGTGACGTTTTCATAGCTGATCTGTGACCTATTCGGTAAAAATCAATCTTATTGAAATACATTGAGCTTCATTGACGTCTAATTATAAAAATTATAAACGTTTTTTTCCTAAAAATTATCATTTCTTAGATAATAATGCAACATTCATCCATAAAAAACGTCTAAAATTCATATATTTTACTATTTGTTCACTATTTTCCAATTAAAATATTTCAGTCTTTTTATGCATTAAACCGATATGACCGCCTGGAGGCGGACTTTACCTTTTCTCACCTGGCGCCCAAACGGAAAGAGATAATGAAGAATGGATGGTATTGTTGAGTTCAGTGGACCATTAATTACCCTAGACAAAATTATTCAACTACTTTTTTTGGATATAAGGTGTCTACACATTGAGAACAATTTTCGTCAAAAATTGCGTTTTTGAAGGAAATTGGCTGCAGTGCTGTAGGCAGAAACGTCAAAATTCTGTCAAAAATGCAATTTTTGACAAAAATTGCTCCCAATGTGTAGAGGCCTTTAAAAAAACACCGTTAGAGGGTTAAAGATATTACATTTCAAACTTGAGAATTTGGCGCTTGCATGCAACTATGCCGAAATTTGGCATACTTCCCCTATCACTTTATTTTTCATTTATTATTATATTTTTATCTTTCTTAGAATAGCTGTTTCATTATATTTATATAAATTTCAATATTCAAATGATAAAATTTCCAAAACTTCAAACCATTTCTCATTGAAACGAAATTGAACAAATTTGAACACTTCACAAACGAACTTTTTCAAATTTTATAGTTGAAAATTTCATGAAATTTTGGAACCCTAATTTCCACAATCAGAAATTGAGATTTGTGTGGAATGATGATGTGTCAGACGTGTGTTGTGAAAAATCTTATGTTTTTACGCAATGAAATGATTTATCTGCAATAATGTTCAAAAATAGTGAATTATTTACCCTTCCTGCTGGACCACCTGAGCTCTGCTTCGACAAGAATGAATTCACAAAGGTAAATTGACTCAAGATTAGGCAGGATCTCTTGTATTTTGAATATTGGACACTATTGCAGAAAACATTCTCTGTGGATGACTTCCTGCAAGAACACCGCAATGCCGGGAGTCTCGAGGAGATTCGGGATGATTTGGGAGTATACCTGAAGGTCTTACGGTCAGCTATGATAGAATTAATCAATGAGGACTATGCGGATTTTGTCAATTTGTCTGCTAACTTAATTGGACTGGATCAATCAATTGAGGGCATCCAGATACCTCTGAGGCATCTACAGCAGGAAATTGAAGGGGTCAGGAGTATTTTGGGAGACAATATGAATGAATTGTCTGAGTGTTTGAGGCAGAAGCAACAGCTGAGGAATATGAAGAAGAGCCTTAAGAGTTTGGGAAGGGTCAATGAGTCACTTGAGAAATTATCTGAGATGCTGGAAGTGAATGATGATAGCTCAATACGGCCTGAAATGCTTGAGAGAGCAGCCCAGGAGTTTGTTCAGATGCAATTTAACATAAACTGCTGTGAAAAATATCTGAATGAAGACATTAAGGAGAGAATAGATGGTCTGCGAGAAAAAATCTTCAGACAATCTCGAGATTACTTCCTTTCAGTCCTAGAGGATCGTAATCGTCAGGGATTGGAACAGAGCCTGAGAATCTACTACACTTTAGAGGGATGTTCTGTGGCTGAGGATATTTTTCGGAAGGAAATTGTGGCCAGTAGTATGGACAGAGTAATCTCCGAATCATCCCTGCAGAACTCTGTCCAAGGATTGACGGGAATTTACAATAGAATATTCGAATTTGTTTCCATTCAAATGAAAGATTTACTGCAATTGACACAGGGCAGGAATGTGGCTCAGATCAAGGGATACGATTTCTTTCTCAATAGTTTCTGGGTGGAAGTTGAACGACGTTTGGAGACGCATATGGCATCAATTTTTGCTCCTGGAAATCCTGATGCATTTTATGTAAAATACAGAGCCACATTGCAATTTCTTGCACAACTCGAGAGTATTCTTGCGACCCCAGAGGCCATTGATCAATTTAGGAATCACGCGCAGTACAAGAGTTTCCAAATACGATGGAACTTACCAGTATACTTCCAAATACGCTTCCAGGAAATTGGTGGAGCAGTAGAAGGATCTTGCAGTCGTCAGATCTCCAGTGGATTGCTGTCCAAGTCCGGAGACATTCAGATGGTGCCTTTTGTCACGGCTCTCTCGTGTATTTCACAATGTTGGTCAGATGCAATTTACCTGCCGCAGCTATTCCATCGTTTCTGGAAACTCTCCCTGCAGATCCTCGCACGGCTCTGTACATGGACCGATGAAGTGTTGGCTGTAAAGAAATGGAATGCAGCAGAAGCGAATATCAAGCGAATTGATTTTCTGGTGTTTCTCCTGACAGATTGCATCAAATTGCTGGGAAAAATGCCTGGGCTCCTGCAAATGGCCACAGGAAAGATTCCACAGGAGCTCAAAGAGCACAGTGGTGATCTCAAAAAGTGCCTAGATGACACCAAAGAAGCCCTCAAGAGTAGGATTGAGTCCGTGGAGAATGCTGTCCTGTCGGAACTCACTGCAGAGAGTGAACAATACATCCGTCAGATCACAGATATTCCTCGACTCTACCGAAAGACCAATAGGGATATCCCTTCTAAGGCCTGTTCCTACGTGTCACAACTTCTAGCACCATCACTGGCATTCAAAAAGCGCTACATGCACGAGATCAACGAACGTATGAATAATTACCTACAGCGTCTGTATTCCAGGCTAACTGAACAGTAAGTAATTACATTGGATTTTCTGAAGTACCCTTTTTTATCTTTTGCTATTTGTGATCAGAAGGGGAAAGTGGGGCAGCTTTAAACTTGGCTTTTTTCTCCTATTTTTAAATGGAACTGGACCTTTACCGTGATATAATTTAGCTCCAAAAATCAATTATGAAGCTAAATTGAATGATAATAAGAATGAGTTCCATATAGAAATGGGACTAAAGGCCCAATTTTAAAGGTGTTTCAATTCAAAGGTGCCCCAGTTCCCTCTTTGAAAGCTGGGTATCTTTAAGAATAGGATTTTTCACCTATTTTTAAATAAAATTGAGCCTCATCGAGATATAATATAGCTGCACAAACAGATTGAGAAGCTAAATTACGTTATGATATGGCTCAATTCAATTTAAAAATAGGAGAAAAATTCTAATTTCAGAAGTGTCCCACTTTCAAAGCTGCCCCACTTCCCCCTATTTATATATTTAACTCTAAATTGAAAATTGAGTTAGAGATTTGATTTTTTCATGGATTGAGTATTTCTTTTCGGATCTGTTAATCCCAGGCTTTCAAACGAACTTCCCTTTTTTCATTCATCTTTTCTTAGGACCCAAATAGACCCAGGCTAATCCTCGTGAAAATTTGGTAATAAATTTATCCCAAACTGTTATACACTGAGGGCTTATAATCATCGATTAGAGGTCCTTTGCAAAAAATTCCTTCCCTAATCCTTAAAATTTTAATATTAAATAGATTTACAGGCTAAATATTCTCGAAGATCAACCTCAAATAAGATCAAATAAGAGGAACCACAACGAATTTGAGCAAATTTGCTTTATACTTAAACGTGAAAATTGTCAACAAAATTTTTCGCCAGATTCAAAAAGAGCCGATTGAGCGAGAGTCTACTGTACCTCGTTTATGATTACGTTAAGCCATCTCTCGGCTTAAGTCGTACATATGTCCGGTGGATAAGCCTAAAATTGTTTCTCAGACATCAGACTAATCCTGGAGAATTGGTCTGAGTCAATTTGGGTTTTAACCCTCAATACTCGATTTGTTTTGCTACAGCTCTCTAATTACTTACTAGTTACACCAAATGCTACCGTACATTACGATAATTTGGTCTTCAGACTTGAGTAAAATAAAAATAAAGTTAAAGTTAAAATAGAGTTAAATAAAATGCTCGCCGTAGCCTCACCGTATTTCGCATTTTCATTCCAATTCTTACGCAAATTCTCAATTACCGTATTACCTTATCTCACACTTCGTGGCAATAGGTGAAAATAATATAAGAAAATTGAAGAAATAAAACGAAAATTCGATAAACGGTGAGCAAAAAAACTGTACGATTAATTTCTTTTGCAGTTTTTTTTTTGCTCACCGTTTATCGAATTTTCGTTTTATTTCTTCAATTTTCTTATATTATTTTCACCTAGTGCCACGGAGTGTGAGATAAGGTAATACGGTAATCGAGAATTTGCGTAAAAATTGCAATTAAAATGCATAAATTTACGAAATATGGTGAGCATTTTACTGTCAATGTAATTCTGCCCTAAAAACGTTTTCAGTTTGACAAACAACGTCCGTCGTATAACCACTTCTGGAGAGAGAACGGAAAGAGATATCGACAAGCGGTTTTCGGCGAAGGTTAAATGTCGATGGGCGGCTAGAAGTAGGTTATGTCAAATCCACCCCCACCCCTTCCTTCCGCCATTTTGGAACACCCCCAATTTTGTTTTCTCAATAACTCAGCCTCTATGGCATAGATCGGGCTCAAATTTTAGTATCTTATAGCTGGGTCTTAGAGCTTTCGATCAGTACGAAACCTAAGGTTCTCCAACACCCCTGACCCGAACTAGAAAGGGTCAAAAAATGAATTTTCAAATGGTCATATCTCAGGTTCTAATATCGGAGTTCGAAAAATTTTGGTGTTTTGGAAAGCTCCTGTCGAGTACTACAACACTCTTAATCGATTAATCAAAAAATTGTGTTTCGATTAATCGATCTCGAATATTTCCAAAACTTGAGCTAAATTGAATTTGGGGTGGTGTTTAAAAGGAGAAGAATGAGAAAGAATGAAATAAACATATGCAAAGCATGTGAGAAAGAAAGGCATTCGAATTTAGAGTTCATGAAATTTTCCTGATCTAAAAGGTGTGCCGAAGCTAGAAAGAATCGCGTCGAGCCAATTTTATCCGTTTCGGCCACCGAGAACACTTTACTCAACGCGATTCTTTACCCTCAAAATTCAACTCACGATCGAATTTTCACGTATTCCGAGTTGCACGCATTTCGAGGTCGACTGTAAAGAATCTCAGCTACCATAAGCTTATCTGGGCTTACCACTGATTTAAAATATGGATGTGATGAGTCACATTTATCAAGATACAGAGAAAAAAATCAGTCATTACGAAGCTTGGGATTATACGATTATAGTTCCACTTATTCGATTTATAGATCACATTCATTTATTTAAATGAAAGTGATCCTATTACGTTGTTAAAACAGAATTTAACTATTGACATATCGTCAGTTAAATCAGCATTTGTCGTAACTTCTTTTTTGCGATTTTGGGATAATATACTTATTTAGAATCAGCGTAATTTTGTTTATTAAACGCACTTGAGAAAAAGTAACTTTTATAAGCTGAATTAAAATGATTTTACACAAAAATTATCGTAAGTGTCCTGAATTAAGAAAAATTTATCGGAATTTGTCGTAACTTCCATTTTTGGGAAGTTACGACAAATTTTCATACAAAATTTTCAGTAATCAGCATTTGCCGTAACTTCTTTTGCTCGTTTGCGTGGCATGTAATTTGCAACAAAAATGTAATATTTCTCAATAAAACGTTCACAATCTCTTCCAAATGCCCAAAGGCAGTGCGAATAATGCAACATGAAATCATTTTAATTCAATATTTGCGAGAAAAAAGTGAGAAAAAATCCCTACCCTTCTGTCATTAATTCAAAACAAAACAAGCGACGTGGCGCACAAAATTTATTCAATAAAAGTTACGAAATAAAAGCTTTTAGGGACAGGGATAACAGTTTAATTGATTAATTTAGTCAAATCAAGGTGCTTATTATCATTAGAATAATTGAAATTGATATAATGCATTTTAGAAAATTGTCGTAACTTCCAAGACTTCCATAGATTGGAAGTTACGGCTTTATAAATTATGGAAGTTACGATAAAATATTGTGTTTCTTCTAACATATTTCTCAATATTGCAGCTTTTAAATAATTTTATAAAGTTTTTCTCGAGTTAACTTACAGTTTGTTAGTGCCACTTTTATTATTTTGACTCAAAAGTATCGCATTCGGGGCTCATTTTAAGAAAAAATAATACTGAACTGAAAATTTCATCTCCTGAAAAGTTGTCAAAGGGAAATTACGACAAATGCTGATTTAACTGACGATATTCTGTGTTATGTATTCGACATAAGGTAGTTATTTGAACATTTCTCTACATCAAAATTATTTGAACAAATTGGAATAAAAAGAAATGCAAAAGAAAAAATAATGGTTTTTGCAGGGGTGGTCTTATTATTTTGGCCACCACTGTATATGGGGGATCTAATTGGATTTTTTGAGCGTGGCAAATTGGAGAGGAAAAAGGCGGAATTTATATGGGAAATGGGACTTTAAAGAAGGAAAGAGGAAGAGTTCTGTGTTAATTCTTTCACTATCAGACGGCTAAAGCAATGTTCCTCTTTACCCTCTTCCAGATTCTACTCGCAAGTGAGTGAAGTATTAACGTCTGTGCAGAAAACGGAGGAGTCACTGAGACGACTTAAGAATCTCCGGGAGAAATCATCAAATGCCAATGTGACGTCAACAGAGCGCTCAGGCATGTCAGACGATGACAAAATTCGCCTCCAACTGCAAGTTGATGTGATCTACTGGGTGGCTGAAATTGAGAAGCTCGGCCTCAAGAGAAATCAAATTGATAAACTTCCCGAGTTGATACGCCTCGTGGAGGAATCTACCAAGATTCGCATGGAAGAGTGATAGTCCTAAATACTACTAGTGATCCATGCTGTTAGATAGTTTTGTAAAATAAATACCAATTCATTTTAAAAAAGAGAAACTTCCATCTTTTTATCTTGCGAATTCTACTTTGGTTCATCAGTTGATTCCGCAGAAAAAAAAATTTACTCTTTTTCTTCATACTTTTTAGCGTATTACAATATTTCAAACT
The DNA here is from genome assembly GCF_024763615.1 of Phlebotomus papatasi. Classification (NCBI taxonomy): domain Eukaryota; kingdom Metazoa; phylum Arthropoda; class Insecta; order Diptera; family Psychodidae; genus Phlebotomus; species Phlebotomus papatasi. The sequence goes on from NC_077222.1 coordinate 84,664,574, forward strand.
GCATTTTATTTACTCCATGTTTACAATAAGAGGGACTAAATATTCATAATTATTGGGTATACAACTATTTATATGATAAGAATAAATCAGAAAATACGTCAGTCTTTAATACATATAATTTAATTCGTTATGAAGATTGACTTACTCAAAAGCAACTGAAGTGCATTGTGTTGGTGTACGGAGGATTAACCAGCAAATTTTCTTTTTTTTTTTTTAAGTTGTCGTCTTAAGCGAATCCATCATAATATAGTGTTATTCTCTGAAAAGGCCCCTCGCTTTGGCAGTGATCTTCCTGATGCGTCCCCGACTACTAATACTGACAGTATTCTGATCACCCCCACTATCACTATCCTGCTCCTCAATATGATTCCTCGTACTCGGATGATGATTAGCTGCTGCACCACCTGAACGTGTCGGTGAGTAGCTCATGTCACTCAGTAGGCGCCTCTTTGTGCGCACAACTCGCACACTCGGAGCCTCCGTGGAATCACTGTCTTCATTGTAGTGGAGTCGCCGCAGTTTCCTCGTTCTGCGACTGTAGCTCGATGGGCCAGGAACCTAGAACAACCACATGCAAAAAAAATTACCCAAATAGTTCCATTTCCTATCAATTTTCAAAGTCAAAATAAAAAAATCCTCATGTACGTACGGGTTCCTCATCTGAGAGTTCCCTCTGTGTTGTTGTTGTTGTTGTTGTAACACCACTCCTTGTATTTCTCGATGATGACGCCACAAACATTAGTGGTGTATTATCCTCTGGATCGGTCTCATCACCCGCAGTAGTAGCATCCTCCTGACGCATCCTCCCACGAGCACCTCTCCTTATTGTTATCTGTGTTCCTGTCGATGTTGCCCGTGACACCGTACTTCCACCCTCTCCATTCACATTTGTCCTCACACGTAGACGCGATATAGACGATGACATCGGTCTCGACTGTGTGGCATTGTCATTTTCCTGCTGCGGATCCAACTCATCGGCATTCCGTTGATGACGTGACAACATCGATACTTGCCTCCTTCGTGTCCCTATGTGCTCTCTTTCCCCATAATTGTGATCAATTTCATGTGGTGCCGGTGGCATTGTTAGCTGAGTCGACACTTCAGTAGTCTGAGCCCTAGTGGTTGTTGTTGTTGTTGTTGTGGCAGCAAATCGCCTTCTAAAGCGATTCAGGGTGGGATTTCCCGTAGATGAGCCATTGATTGACGATGAATCCGCTGCTTTTTTACCAAAGTAAATTTCCAAATAAATATTTATTACTTATTTACTCTGCTACGCTCAAATAGTCTTGTTTGGCTCGAAATAAATCAAAATAAATGGATTATCACAAAGTCTTTTAGCAGAAACCTGTAAAAGTTTAAAAACCACCCATGGAAAAAATAGAACACGCCCTCTTTTAACTATTCAAATTAACCTATCTAATGATTTATTTCTGCGTAGGGTAAAGTGGTACAAGTTGGACAGGGATTTTTTTCTTCATAAATTTAGTACTTCATTTTTATTTGTATATTTTTAATGCTTTAGTTTTATAATTTGGTTCCTTGTGCTAAGCGAATTGTCCAACTTGTATCACTTTACCCTAATCGATATTCGAATTGCAGCCGGGCAAGAATTTGTAGAAATTCATCTAAAGTTTTCGCTCAAAGTTTACATACGGAACATTTTACATTGCCTCAATTTTGAAAATATATTTAAAATTATTATCTACACAGTAAAAAAATGTGTAAAATTTTACTACTATAATAGTGCAAAATTGACCATTTTTTAATTTGAAAATGTGTAAAATTTTAACACTATAATAGTGTGAAATCAGATAAATTAATCATTTAATTGCGAGATGTGTAAAATTTTTCACTATTACAGTCATAAAAAATTTTCGACAATGTTTTGTAATTTAAAACTGTTGAAAAATTGTAAAAAATTACCACTATTATAGTATGATTATAGTTTTTCATATTATTATAGTGTGAAAAAATACAAAACTTTATGGTATTTTTTGTCACATGATCAAAAAATAACACTATTATAGTGTGAAGCCTTGTGTATTTCAACCAAAGTTGTTGAATTTTCAGACAAAACTTATTGAATTTTTAAACAAAAGTTTTGTAAAAATTATTGAATTTCCATTTAAGACATATACTTCACTCGAGATGCTTTTCATTGGACAAAAGTCATATAGAACATCAAATATTTATAAGCATAATAAGTATATCGTGAAGATCCGAGATAGATAATTTTTCTTTTCACATTAATCATTTATTAGTCTATAAAGAGCTAATGGCAAAACATATATTCTTCCAATTCTTCCTATAGTCGGAATCATAAATTTGTTACGGTGCATCGTTTAAAAGTATTTTTTGAACAATAGTTAATTATTGTTTTTTTATTTTTATTTATTCAGGTATAATTCTCTATCTATTTCTGAACATAGATATAATATCACAATATCAATTCATTTCTTTTTTAGGGATGGTACCCAAAATCCCGAAAAGCCAAAATCCCAAATGAGTTGAAATCCCGAATGGGTCAAAATCCCGAAAAGCCAAAATCCTGAAAGCCAAAATCCCAAACATTCATCATATTCCTGAAAGGGATGAAATTATGTAGAGGATAATGTATAGAATAATTTACCCAGACACAGAAAATTTCCCTTTTCGGGATTTTAGATTTTCGGAATTTTGGCTTTTCGGGATTTTGACTTTCGGGATTTTGGTGTTAGGTATTTTAACCCTCTAACGGTGTTTTCTTTAATATGCGAAAAAAGTTCTAAAACAATGTTTTCTAGGATAATTAGGGGAAAGGCTCATAATTTTGTCCAGTTTCTTATTTTGGTCACTGTGAGGATAACATTGGACACTAAAAATAAATTGATTAAAATGATGGATTTTTATTCCAATATTTGATGAAAAATGAATTCTATCTAAATATTTGTTCTTTCTGGAAGATTTTAACACTAAAAGCGTTAAATTTTGAATATGATTTGAGTTGAAATTGCTTTGTTGAAAATTCAGTGTGAACAATTGCTTACGAGAAATATGACAGAACTTTATGTTTACTTCAGTCTTATTTAGCGGTGGTGAAGTATTAACAATGTTTCTTCGCTTTTTTTGAGTGATATTTTTGAATATTCATTGAATATTGTGTTGATTCACGTTAGTGGTGATTTGTACATTTGACCTGAAGTGAGATTTGCCTTGTGAATTAGATTTTTCGTGTGAAAAATGGGTAATTTTTTAAGACATTTACCAGTTAGGTGATACTCCTTATTTTGGACAGATCTTTTTCTCACGAAATTTCGTGAAATTTTAGCTTTTGTGATGACTAGGTTGGAAAAATGCCTGGAGAAACAAAGGAGCATCGTCTCTACGAAAGAGATGTAGCGAGAAAGGCCTTGAAAGGCTCCCGGAAAGGCCAGGGAATGAGCGAATCTGCACGTACTTGGATTACCGATGTCAACTCACTTTAATTAACGATATGGAAAGTTTCCGGACTTCTTGTGACATTCTACGATTCCCTTACATGAACAGGAAGAGGACTTGGTAAGATTGGTTCATCAAATGAAGAACAATGGGCATCCTATTGAGGCGGATTAGCTGTCCAAATTTACAGCCAAATTGGACAAATTAATAAACAAGTTGTCCAAAATAAGAGTCAAATTCACCTCTACATATCAATTCATTTTTAAACGTATTAAAACTAATTTTAGTAAAAATGAGATGATAAATAGCTTGCCAAGTTTCTAAACAATCCTTCTGAAAAGAGAGTAACAAAAAAAGTCAATTAGTATTGAAAATATCGCACTTCAAACTTGGAACATCGATGGTTAGAAGCAGACTGGACCAAATTATGAGCCTTTACCCTATTAGCCAAAAATTTTGCATGGCTCTGGGATGATTACCAAAAAATTACAAGGAGTCCCGGGATTATGCAGGGGCACAGAGCTGGATAGCTGCCGGGCAATTGATTGCGATAAGCTTTAGGACTGATCCCTGTGGAGGGATAAATATACTAGATTTCTGTCCAAATAACTTTTCTCTATCGACTCTGTGAGCTGAGTAAAAGATCTGGCTTCAAATATCTCCATATAAGAGAACTTGCCATGAGAGTGATAATGCAATTCGGAATCGTAATTGTGTATTTCTTTTCCTTTTTATTTTTTCTCAATCTGTGTGAAGTACCCGAAATTATAAACACAATACTTTCGCATGAATTAAACCACTAAACAACTTTATTACCCTAAACAAATATTGTGATATTTTTTGAATAAAGCATTCAAGTGATTCAAGCGATTCAAGTCATGAGTTCAGGCATTCTACAAAGCTGGCACGCTTTGACGCCCGCTTTTTATCTAATAAAATTTGTTTCTAATAAAATTATACTTACTGTGAATACGAGTTCCTGAGCGAGTCCGATTGGTACTAGTGATACTCTGTTGACTCAGTGGTTGATCATCACTGTCAATCTCTTGATCTGGATCCTCTTGTGGAGTCAATCTGCGGCGCCTCGAACGCAAAGATCTGTACGATGATTGACTATTGCTATTCTGATTCTGAGCATCAGTCTGACTATTGTCTGAATCAGTCTGCCTAACCCGTACACCACGTCGACGGTACCTTCTTGCCTGGAAAATCAATTGGAAATTATTAGCAAAAAACAAAGAAAAAGAAGAAGAGAAAAATAATTCCAACTAGAAACCCTAGAAAGTCAAAACTCACAGTGACTACTGTCTCTTCTTCTTCTTCGTTGTCTTCCACATTCACTTCCTCCTCTTCGGCATCCTCCTCCTCTTCATCCTCTTCCCGTGGCCAATCATTCTGGGCCTTCTTAATACTACTCCTCGTTGACCTGGTGACTTCGTTGTCTGGGTTGTCTGTATCGGATTCCAATACAAGTCCCCTATTTCGCCTACTCGACTCCAAGTGGTAACTATGATCAGACTCATATCTTCCCCTTCTTCTCTGCACCTTGTATGACACATCTGAGTCCTCACTGTCATCCGTACGTTTGAGGAACCGTCGATTGCTTCGTGTATAGTGAGAACTCGTACCCGCCTGAGCATTTCCATTTGTTCTTGGCTTCTTTCTCACCTGCGACGGCTCACCATTATCAGCACTCTGTTCCTCCTCATATGCCTCAACTTCCCGCTCTGACGGCAAACGTCGCCTTGAGGCTTTTGGTCTCTTTGCACGTTGTCCCTTTCGCGGACTCGATTGATTACTACTGTGTGGACCACCCTTTTGCTTGCGTTTCCTCTTCTTACCCTGCTTTCGCATCTTCTTACCCCGCCGATTTGGCTTGTAACTGTCCTCTGAATCATAGACCTTTGTTCTCTGACTCCCACGCTGCTTTGAACTAACACCAAGAGCAGACAAAGGAATGCCTGCACTCTCATCACTATCCGCCTCATCTTCATTATCACTTGAACTCGAACTCGAACTACTTGATCGTGAATATTCCTCCTCACCATTTCGATGATTCGTATTTATTCGACGAGTCCTCGATGGTCCAGCAACAGCTGATGTACTTGGACCTGGCACAGGTTCATTCATCGATGACACAGATGCAACACCATTTGACAAACCCGTTGGAACACGCCTCATCACTCTCCCGTTGCTTCGAGTTCGTCTCAATGGACTTATGTCCGCATCATCATCATCACTGCCATCTGAACTATTCTGCTGCCTCCTTACGGCTGCTCCACTCGTTGCACGTGTCAGCATTTTCGACGTTCCCGGTTCATTGGGATCAGGTGCCTGATTCCTTCTATCTCTGGCATTATTTCGTCTACGAGAGGCTTTCCAATTGTACAGAATTTGCTTAATATGTGTCTCAAAGAGCGTACTGAGTCTCAGTGTCATCGAATAGATCTAAAAGTAAAAGAGAAAAAAAGCAAAAAATGGAAAAATTTCACCATTAAATCTTTCACTGAATTGACACACTCATTCATGCTCTGAACAAAATGATTTGCAAGTTATAAGAATCGTTATTTGTTCCCAGATATTACCAGATTATTTAGATTAAAGCGTGTCCCGAATTTAAATGATAAGTTTTCGACATGAAGTTAGTCACAATAGGAATTGAGTTTTGTTTTGATTTTTTTTATGTTTCAAGAGAATTTCGTCAGCTTTTCATTTCTGAAAAAAAAAATATTGAAAAAGGTTGTGTTTTGGCTGAGAAAAGTGATAAAAATTGAGAACCTGCGCAAATTGATCGTGGACATGTACCTAAAGAATCCAAAAGCGAGCAATTCTGAAATCGGAAGGATCACCGGAAAGTGTCCATCCACGGTGCGAAGGGTTATATTACGCTTGAAGGAACTCAAGACTGTTGTTCAAAAACCAGGATGCGGCAGAAAACCTGGAGCTGTAGGCAAGAGGATGGAGAAGAGGGTGTTGGCGCTTTTCCAGAAGCAACCTTGCCTTTCAGTCAGAGATGTGGGCAAAAAGCTGGGTATCTCCAAGAGCTTAGTGCAGAGAATCAAAGAGAATAACGGATTGATAACGTACAAAGCTCAAGCTGCTCCCCATCGCACGGACAAGCAGAAGCAAAGTACCAAAACGAGGTCAAGAAATCTGAGTGATCGAGTTTTGAAAGGCTTTCAAGGATGTATTTTGACGAAACTGTCGTAAAAGGTGAATTTACTCAGTTGCCCGGCCAACAGTTTTACACGGAGAAGACTCGTACGGGTGTAGCCAGCAAGTACAGGGTCAAAGAGTACGACAACTTCCCGAAGAAATATGTGGTTTGGATGGCAATCTGCTCTTGTGGACGTCGCAGCGAAGAATTTTTCATGACAGGGACGATGAACGCGGATATCTACATTAAAGAGTGCCTCCAAAAACGACTTTTGCCACTGTATCACAGCCACGACATTCCTCCTGTACTTTGGCCTGATTTGGCATCATGTCATTACGCGAAAGCCACTTGTTGTTGGAATGGTTTTCCAACAACAATGTCAAATATGTAGATAAGAAGATCAAACCGCCCTGCACTCCAGAAGTCCGCCCCATTGAGAAATACTGGGGAATTTTGAAAGGAGACTTGAAGAAGAAGGCTAATCCAGCCAAAGATTTGCAAGACTTCGCACGAAAGTGGAAGAAAGTCGTCAGAGATCGTGGGGACGACCTTGTCCAGAGCCAAAGAGTAGGGAGTAATGAAGATGGTGCGAGATTTCGCGGAGAAACCGCTTGAATAAAAAAACCATAAAGTGGATTTGAACCACAATGAAATCCCCTTTCAAGAAATGTAAATAGTATTTTTATATGTACTAGTTTTTTAATGAGAGTCATTTGTCTTCTTGCTTTTAAATTCGGGACACGCTTTAGTCCAATCATTTACGAACATGCTTATTTATGTTTGTCCACAATCTGAACCCAATACACTGAGAGAAATCCGAAAATGTTAAAATAACCTTCCGGAAATGTTAATTTAACCCTGCAGTATTGATCCGAAATCGGTGTAAATATTACCCTTTTTTGGTGTATTGGGGGTTAAAGTTACCCTTTTTCATGTTAATTTTACCCTTATAAAGGTGTAAAATTAACATTATAAAATGTTGACATATTTTTACACCTAAAAAATGTTAAAGCTCTGAGGAAAATATGTTAATCGCACCCTCTTTTTTTTTCTCAGTGGATGAACCATTAACTATAGAACCTTTATGGATAGGCCGACATTGTAGCCTCTATCCGGGCGAAAAGATTGAGCTGGCTCGGTCACATTTGCTGTGGAAATTATACAAGCGAAATCTAGAGGGGACGAAGAGAAAGGGGCGTTCCCGGACGATATGGAAAAACACAGTGGACAATGTTCTCAAAACCTTAGGAGTGCTCCGACGCTGGCTTTAGATCGTGTGGAATGGCGAGGTGTTGTGCACAAGGCCTTGTCTTTTAATGAGACGTAAGTCGTCACTTAACTCTTTCGTCTCTTTTGGGACGAGAGTACCCAAAGCAGCATATGAATGTTCTGTGAAAAACAATGTTTTTTAAGTATTCAGAACTGATAAAAATCCTATTTTTGTGGATGATTACAAACTATAAGGATGTCCAAATGTAAGATATTTTTTGTAAGACCTCAATTAATTCCTGAGCTTAGATATTTTTGATTAAAAATTGTGAAATTTGCTTGCAGCATATGCTGCGGTCCGGAAAGAGTTAAGGGATCTCTTTGCGATTTTGACTTTTCGGTATTTTTGAATTCGCGATTTTGGCTGGAACCGGGGATATCGTTGTTGCCCAAAATACATCTCTAAAAAAAATCATGGGTACTTCATGGCTGAAGGGATAGAGTACTGAATTTATGATACAGAGATCCTTGATTCAACGGCAGATCTATAGTTTTCGGAAGAACAAATTAGATCAGCTGGAAACGTAATTGCAGGCTAATTGGTTCAAGCACTGCCACTTGTAGCGACAAAACCTATTAAATTAAAATGGGCTTGGAAGAAGTATCCCCATTCAAAGAGGTGTTCCTGGGTAGCTCTAGAAATGAAAGACTGGCTAAATTTTTCAAACACTCGACACGAATAATTAATAAGTTAGGTAGTTTATACGTTATAGAACTAATACTTAAAATCATTTATAATAGGGAAGGCTTCCATATCGTAAATGATTTGACTAAAAATTATTTAAATAGACAGTTTAAAAAACCGAACAAAAAAAAAACACTTGAAAATTGTTGAATAGACTTTAAAGAACTCCAATATTTATTATTTCCAATTATCTTTTTGCAAATCATTAAGTTCAAAGTAGGAAATTCACGAGATTAAATTGAACCAAATTTCCAACTTGTTGCAACAATGAGAGGACAGTGAGCAAAAGTGGAAAGGTGAAAAAAATTAAAGTTGAAAATGGAACATCTCTTACCTGGACATTTTCCTAATTTTTTTCAAAATACACATGATAGGAAAGCATGAATATACAAAAGTGTCGTGTGAATGACAATGAAGATATTTGCATATTGAATCAGCATGATATTTCTCCCTCTTTCACTCTCTTTCTATTTCATTGCAAAATTTAACTTTCCACTCAATAATAATAATGTGCTCTCTCATTTTGGGAATACACATCACACTCTAACCTGAATCTATCCACAAAAAAAAAAAAAACAAAAAACAACATTTTCGACTAAACTCACCCTTGATCGCTTATTGGTGTTGTAATTGCGTGAATTCTGGAATATCAGTCGCATATCTTTGGCAAAATCCAATGGGGTTTGGTAATTTCCACCACGCAAATCCTCTTGAATTGTCCTCAAGTCCATTGGTGTATCGACAATTTGACTGTAATCCGGATGTTCAATGATATCAACAGGTTCTCTGAATGGATTTGAATCATCACACTGCCAAATAAGTTCCAACAGTTCACGGCATTCTGCACGCCAATCTGTTGGAGCACCAAGACGCTGAGATCTACAAAGATAATGAAGATTTATTTATTTATTTTTTTAAATTAATTAGGGTAAATGTCCTAATTCAAAACAATTTCCAGACGCTTTAGCTTTGACAGAAGATTCAACACATTAAGTTCATATTTTTTCTAAAGAGAATTACATAAATTTGCTCCTTGACTCTTCTAGAATGTTACTGTTTATTGAAAATTCATTAGATATAATTTGAAAACTTCTTAAATGCAAGAAAAATACATGAATGCAAAATGCTTTTATTGGAAACAAATTAATCCAAATGGAGACAAGGGAACGTTTCTAATTGGAGACAAGCAGCGTAAGTGAAACCGCTACGAAAGACTTTCAAAACCTTGTTGAGTTGCTCTTGAGTGCAGGATTTGTACTTATTCTTGGTCTTTTCCACTTTCCCATCTAAAACAATAAGAAAATCTCTCCAAAAAATCATATTTCCTTTCCTATTGAAGCATTTGCAGACACTTCAGAAAAACCCTTTTTGTTCAGGAAATAGGTAATTATTTCATTTGAAAACTTCACGTACCGTTAACAATAAAGATTAGCACTTAATTTAAACAAAAATTGTCCAGAAATATGACATAAATGTTGAACAAAACGAATAAACAACAGTCACTTTATTGTGTTTTTCATTGGAAAACATGGTCGATCGATGAAAAATTCGATGGTGAAAAGGTACACTTTTAATTTTTCTGAGAAATTAACAAATTAAAATTTGTAAATTCGAATGGATTTTCAGTTTATTTGGAGCAAAATTAACTAAATAATGAAACTGTAGTATAGAAAATATAATATATAAATATAATAATTTAGTACTGTATTTATCGTGAAAACAATTACGTTTCCATTTAGAGTAGCGAAAAATTTCCATTAGGAGCAGGTTTTGAATTAGCTTAATTTACCCTACTTCCAAAGATTCCGAAGATAATTTACTCACCTTCGAGCTCCCGCAGGGCGACTTGATGCTGAACTTGTTGAAGGTCTTGGATTTTCAGTCTCTGAATCTGACGAGATGTAAGTATCCATAAGTTGATGATACACTGCGCCCACATCGATATCATTTAAATCTCTGTTTTGGAAGAAAATGAAATGCATCAATATATTAAAAAGCATTAATTACATTCAATTTTCAACTGAATTTGGGCCCTCAAATTGATTTTCAAAAAAAATAACAAATTAAGAAGTATATATTGTAATTACGATTATTACTTCATCGAGACTATTACACTCAGAAAAAAAACAACTCGAAACAACATTGAATTGACTCTTTTTCGTTGTTATTTTCGATAAACTATATTTTAGAGTTCATTTTACTTCTATTTAGGTGTAATATTCGGAAGAGTTGGTTTAACTTTTTTTGCCTAAAATGTACATGACAAAAGAGTATAAATAACCCTCTTTTTAAGACTGAAAATAACTCGTTCCAAGAGTTAAAAAAAAAATTTTTTGGCATTAAAATAACTCCTTTAAATCCCAAAATGGATAGATTTTGCAATTTTATGTTTTTTTTCTATTTTATCATTTTTTTTATTAATATTTTCTTGATCTTAAGTTCCCTATATTCCGAGCGAAATATCACGTATGATGCCCGCACATGTCTTCATGAAACACTGTCAGGCATATTTCTAGTTGATGTTCCACGGTAAAAAATTTCGGCATGTATTTGTTCCAAAAATTAACTAGTCCACGGACACCATAATTTTTGGCATATTCTTGTTCATTTTATGAGACTCAAATAGATACCCAATATTAGTAACGAATTTGTTCCAAATTGTAGCTCGTCCACGGACACAATAATTTTTGGAACAAACTTGTACCTTCTAGGAGAAACAAAAAGATACCCAATATTAGTAATGAATTTGTTCCAAATTGTAGCTCGTCCACGGACACCGAAAATTTTTGGAACAAATTTGTACCTTCTAGGAGGAACAAAAAGATACCTAAAATTAGTAATGAATTTGTTCCAATAAATAGCTCGTCTAGTATAAAATAGTATCCCTCCTCCTCTCACACTCAGTCACCTGTCACCGAAGTAAAGAGGACGCCAAATCTGTGGCAATTTTCGTGCTACATGGTTTCACTTTTTTAATTCGAGATTCCCTTCCCCTTTTGCTGCCAGCCCTCGCATATGATTTCGTCATGCACGCGTATGTATAAAACACTCTTAAGTTGATTCTTATTTGATGTTCCTTATGAACTTTCGCCACCGAAATCCATCTCGACTGAAGTATAGGCCTTAACTGTAAGACAAAATCACTTACACAAATTTGTTCCCGACAATGGGAACAAAAAGATTCCCCATATAAGTAACAATTTCGTTCCAAAAATTACCTCGTCCACGGACATTGAAAATTTTTGGAACAAATATGTTACAGATGTAGGAATAATATTGTTATAAAAAATATGTACCAATTTGTTCCTGACAGTGGGAACAAAACAGCCGTGTGCAACAAATTCTGTTTCAAATTTCGGAAAAAAATTGTATAAAACGAAATCAACTCAAATTTGTAGACATTCCACTGTATCAAAACGGTTCCAAAAGAAAACACTAACAAAATTGTAACTGTATTTTGTAACGAAACTGTAAAGAAAACTTTTTGGAACAAAAAAATATCTTCTCTAGGTACAAATTGATTCCAAAAAAATTTGTTCCAAGGAAAACTTGTTCCAACGTGCATATGAACTTTGTCACACGAAAATTGAAAATGCCAAAAAAAAACGTTGAGTGGTTTTTAGCTAATAAAAAATAAGTATTTAGAATCAATTTCTGAGGGGGGGTTCTCGGTAAATCATAAGTCACTATCTCCCACCATATTTTGGGACATAAATACACGGTAAAATGACGCCGTTTTCTGTTCAAAATCTCACGATCAACAAATTAAAACCAAAATATTATACAGTTTTGATTTAGATCTAACATTAACTTTGAATTTTTAATTCTCTTATGTATCTTAAATAAAACCGCTTTTAAAACTGGAATGTTAATTTTTTTAAGGAAATTTTGCACTCACTTATTAACGTCGGGAAAGTGTTTTGACAGCTTTCCGTTGCAGCTTGTGGTCTTAGAATAGATTCTAACGGGAGAAAATGGAGAATTTTCGATAAAAATAAAACAATATTGAAATTGTTTAAATAACAAAAAAAAAGAACGAATCAAACACACAAGCGAAAAGGGCGAATAATTTTAGTTTAGAGAAGCAACTCTAACGTTACTAAATTTTCAATCGAATTCCTCTTATGGATTTAGTTTAGGATATAGTCGACAGCTCAAAATTTGATATTGAGTAAGCCCTATTCAATTCAGTTCATTTAATATTTTCCTAAGTCTTCTCAACATCTCAAGTATCTCAAGTATCTCTCTCTTTGGGTTAAAAACAGAATTGCAACTTTTACATAGCAATAACTTACCGTATAATCCTCAAACAGAGATCCGTAATTATACGAGCGTACTTGACGATATTGGTGTGGGGTAAATTGAATTTCTCAGCATTCGTTGCCAGATATCTCACATCAAATTGTGCACTTGTGATGCGTCTGTAGAAATGATTCTCAAATCTTGCTTTTATAGTTGACAAATCTATTGGATATTCCACAACAAAAGCATAAGATGGATAAATATTTAGATCAACGGGAGCTAAGAAGAGATCTGCTATGGCCAATCCCATAACCTGAAATATATGAAAAAGCTAACTTTTGAGTATCATTCATTTATCGAAATAAGATGGTGCATAGAGGAGGTCCCGGGATTATGCGAATACACTTATGCATTCTTGCCTATCATTGCGACAAATTTATGAAAGCATTTTAGCTGAGATTCTTTACATTCTCAGCTTTTATGGTCACAGGTGAAATCCGTCCTCGTCAGATCAGACGATTTTCACGTTTTGGCACTCATAGATCACAAATATCATATGCGCTAAAAATCAATTTTCGTGATCGTCCCGTCCAGTCCCGTTCGGAGTACAATCTACAATCGCCTCTGGAGAGAGAACGGAAAGAGATATCGACAAGCGGTTTTCGGCAAAGGTTAAATTTGATTACAGTGGGGGCGGTTCCTCGCGGAACCACTGCACCCAGGCCTCTTTTTGGGCCCATTATGCATCCCCGGTTAAATTAATCCCTCGGCAAAGGATAAATATCGATGGGTGCCCAAAAGTAGGTGATGTCAGATCCACTCCCCACCTCCCTTACCACCATTTTGGAACACTTTTACCTGGCTTTACTATGACTTGAGGACTTTTTATCTCTTTTTGCCATTTTCGCATTAGTATGTTTATAGCTAGGCCTAAGGGCTTTCAATTCAAAAAATTAATCCTTTCCGACCTCTCTGACCCGAGTTATAAGACGTTAAAAATTTAATTTTCAAATGGCTATGGGGGAAGTGTGCCAAATTTCGGCCAGCTTCTAATTTCGGCCACTTTGAATGTAATTTCGGCCATGCAAATAAATTAATTAAAATTATGTATGGGCCGATCCATCTCAAGACGACCGAGAAAATCGCAAATCGCGGGTTCATGGTCTTAATGTTTTTGAATTTTGCATATGTTAAAGTACCCGATAAAATAATATACCCCTATTTTTTTTTCGCCCAAAAAAAATTCCTGACCGGAGACACATGGCGTCAAAGATGGCGTCTCGCGCTTCATTCGTCAATTGAGATTTTTGGCAAATATTTCAAAATGCTCTATCTCGCGAACGGGTTGAGATTTTTTCTTACTCTTTTTTTTATTTGAAAGATAATTTTATACTCTTTAAAACGATATACTAGTTTTCGTATTATCTGCTGAATTTTTTTTGTAACCGTCTTTTAATTTTTTTTTGAAAAACTTTAAAAATTAATTTTTCTCAAAAACCCCATTCTCAAAAATTTTCATTTTTTTACTGTTGATCAGTAACATTGAGTACTACATTCCATGAAAAGGCGAGCTTCCACTTTTGCGCTTATTTAAAAAAAAAATATTCAAATTTTAACATTTTCAAAAAAGGAAAAATACCAGTTAAACTCAAAATCTTGAGTTCAACTTTTCAGGGAATACAGTACTCCACAATACTTATAAACAGTTAAAAAATCAAAAAATTTCAATCTCCCGTTTTTGAAAAAAAAAAATATTTTTTTTGATTTTCAAATTTCAAGTTGAAATTTTAGTATGTTGTAGCTGATGTCAAGACCTTTTCAAAACGTATCTATGTTCCAGTCTACGTCAAGTATTTACCTAGATACAGAGGCTCAAAGTTTAAAATTTTGTAATAGTCATATATTGGCGACTTTTATTTTTTAATATTCAGTATTTGAAACCTAAACGAAATGCCTCAGTAACCATTAAAAATGGTTGAGACTTTTATTTTATATATTTATTTACTCTAACATAATTTAAAAAAAAATAAACGAGAAGTACATTTAATTAATTTTTTTTTCATTTTTCCTCTTTGCGAAAACAGTTTATAAGATTCTCAAATAATGCGCTGTTATAAACAAAAACATTACTTTTCTTTTTGTTTGTTTGTTGGATCTCATCGCCTAACGATAGCGCTGTCTTTTTGTGATGGTTTTGCTAAAAGAAGCTCCCTGTAGTTCTGTATTCATGGAAATGTCAAAATTTTGAACTTGGAGCCCCTATATCCAGACAATCACTTGACCTAAGTCAGATTTTATATATGTTCTGAAAAGGCCTTGACATCAGCTAGAACATACTAAAATTTCGGCTCAATCGGATAAAATTTTTGTTTTGACAGTTATTCAAAATGACGGACAGAAACGTCAAATCAATATGGCGACCATACCATCTTGTAGATCTCGGTCATTTTATCTTAAGTTCCTACAAAATTGGATAATTTTTAGCTAAATACTTCTATAATAAAGCTTTAGAAAGACCATTATATGCAATTTCATAACATAAATCAATCGTTCTTAGGAAGATAATAGGGAAAAAAATATTTTAATAAAAATAATCAACAAAATCGAAGTGGATTATTCTAGCCAGATAAATTTAGAATAGATTTGGACAATTTACTACTCTGAAATCGATTTTAGAATTGCACCTTCAGATAACTTTTTTACGGAGCCATTTTTTGACAAAATACCTATATTAACATTTCATTGACTATTACTGAAACTACAAGAATCCTTTTGGGGATCATTATAACTTACTTGGTACATAATATACCCCTATATACTTTGACATGGTAGACCGGATCGGCGAAGACCATCAATAAGTGCTAGAATTTATGAAAGTCTTACGGCAGGGGCCTCTCGACATTTCATTTTTCCATACATTTTTGCATAGAGGCACTGAAGGCTATTGGCAAGTTTTTTCCTAAAGAGAATTGACTAATAACTCTGATATATTTCGAAATCGTGCACTAAAGGCTATTTAAAAATACATATTTCATAATATTGTCCGAAATAATACAAGAACTACGAGCAAATTTGTTTATGTGACGGTGCAATATCTGCAAAAATTTTACAAGGAAAAGTGAAAAATAGCTTCAATTTTTATTAGGCTTGATGGGCCCCTGCTTACGGAGTGCAAAGTCACCCCCCGAGTGCAAAGTCACCCGCAACGACGGTATCAGGGGTAGAATGATAACTTTCCGACACTATCGAATCGATAGTATCGATAAATCTATATCTGTTAGATTAAGTGAATGTCGGCTTTTTGCGCATTATTGAGCCATTCATTGCGACATTTTTAATAAGAATGAGACTGTTGATAAACATGTATATTAGTTACAGGAAGTGCAGCTATCGTTTAAAGTTTTCAGAATCGACAGTCGATAGTATCGAAAATAAGTTATCATGTCACCCCAGAATTACGATTTTAGGCCCATTTTTTATTTTTGCCTTTTGAACCCAGGAAAAAAGGCCTAGGCTTCCAAGTTTGTCAGGAAATGTGAGATGTAGGACTAGCTTTTAGATTATATGTCCATGAATGAAATTCATTTAGTAACTTGAAAAAAAAATCAACTTTTACGAAGCTGCAACATTACGAAACTGCAACATTACGAAGGTGCAAAACCTTCCCCTAGAACCATTTCGGACGGTTTTTCTCAGTACCCAAAAAAAGTGCATAATCCCGGGACCCCTTGTAATCATTTTTTCTTGTATACCTGTTCAAGTCCAGCAATAATTCTCCTACATGATGCATCACGATCACCACGAGGCCATTCCTCTGCCTTTGGTTGATACAGTGTAGCACGTAATTCTTCTGGCAATACCGGAACAGCTCCTCCCACTTCAGTAGGCAATCGATTCTCATCAATTGGTTCCATATCCCATGGACTCATATACTCATACTCTCCATTGTCCCACCTCACTTGGAAGCACATAAAGAGCGAATTGGGAAAGTCATTTGAAAGTGCTGTACGAGATTCAATCTGTCCCAGCCACCAGCCATCGTCAATCATGCAGCGAAATCTATCTCCTGGAGTCCAATTGCGTGAGACAGCTGTATCAAATGTCTGTCGTAGCACTAGAAAATCCAATACATCTGGCATATCGTGATATTTTATTGTGAACGTCGTACCCGTCAATTGGCCATTATTGGTGATAATACCCAGTTTGAGACAACACAATCTTGGTGGTCGAATTTCATACTTAATCCCAATCACTTTAACCATTTCATGATCTCTCATTGCTATCTGTTGCCATGGTTCACAATTATTGCTGAGTTTGTACACCTTTTTAGTTCGTACTGCATCGAGATAGCGCTGATGTCCCTGTCGTAGGTATACCACTTCATCGCCCATTTGAGGATAATAGGGTGCCTTTCGTGGTATCACCTCAGACAGCCATTCAGGCGGACGGAAGCATTCAGGAATTTCTGTACCATTTTCCAATGGAATCTTTATTTTTATCCTCCTTCCCCCCTTTCGACGATCCGTCTGATCGTCATTTGTCGGCGAATACATTCGACGTTCAACTGGTTTTCTCTTTGATCGCTTCGGTGGCACAAGATTCGGTCCAGGTTGATCAGCAATCCAATCGGAATAGTCTGAACTCTCTGTTTCCGAACTACTACTGGCATCTAGTACTAGATCTTCTTCAACAGCTGTCGAATCACTACTGTCACCCGATGAATTACTAGCTGATTCAATATTATCAGGATCTTCAGTTTCTTCTTCCTCTTCCACCACAACTGGTTCCCTCTCCCTGACTGCACGTGTCCGGTAGGCTGGCGGTGGTGG
Source organism: Phlebotomus papatasi (assembly GCF_024763615.1). Lineage (NCBI taxonomy): Eukaryota > Metazoa > Arthropoda > Insecta > Diptera > Psychodidae > Phlebotomus > Phlebotomus papatasi. The sequence goes on from NC_077222.1 coordinate 84,682,173, forward strand.
AACACGCCTTGAATTCCTCCCTCTAGGTCGTCCAGGTGGATTTGATGCTGAAGCTGACAAATTTGAGGTGTTTATCATGAGTGGACGACGTCTCATCTCACGCCGATACATCTCCAATTCCTGCAGTCCAGCCGTATGAACGGCCTGCTTGAGTGTCTGCAACTGTGAATACTTCATGGGACGTATGTAGAAACGTGACATAAACTTAAATGCACCATCTCTCTGCCAATTTCCACTGCTCTGTCTTACACCTTCGACATCTCCTGTCCTTCGCAATCCCACCCGATTGAGCACAACTGCAGCTGCTCGTGGTGAATTCATCGGACGATTGTTAGCCTGCAGCAAATTATCCCGTTCATTGTTTGCCGCCTCCTGGCCCTGATCCTGCCCTTGGCGATTTGCCAGTGCTTCAATCAAACGATCAATATCTGATCGTATACCATCTCCCATCACTTCGACCGTCCCATCACCGCCAACACCAATATTCGGTATCAATTGATCAGTTGGACAATTTTCACGTCCCGGAACAAGACGCTGCAGAGTCGGATGATGTGGATTCCCATCGACATCCACAAGAAATGGCGGTGGCATAAGATGTGGCATTGTCTGAGTCTGTTCATCCATGACATGATGATTGGCATCACGAACAAGTGGCCGATAGTCCGTGTGAAAGAATAACTCTGTTGGAAGAATTTTGAGTCTTTCATGCCCAGATCCAAAGCCAAAAATCAAAATATGCCCATGAGAATCCGTAGCAGCAATCATTGTTCCATCCGGTGACCATTTAGCATCAAATACACCACCATGTCCCTGCCCTTCGATGTGATTGATAAAATTAGCAATAGACACTCCTTTATAGATATCCCATAGAAATATCTGACCATCATGTCCAGCTGACAGTAGTACATTTGGATCTTTTGGATGACTCTCCAATACATACAATTCATCCGAATGTCCCCGTAGTACCCGATGAAGTTTTCCCGTCTTTGTCTGCCACACTTTTATTGTGAAATCATTGACAGCCGTCATGACCCAATTATCCGAAAAATCCCACGATACCATTGTCACTTTAATCTTCTTCCCATCATCTTCGGGTTCAGGACACGTTGGTAATCTCTCAGTCATATTGAGCTTCAGTGATTTCCACTGTTGAGATTCAAAATGCCAAACATGTGCTGTTCCATCTTTACTACCCGATATAAATTTCAATCCACTATGACCCCATTGGATCGAATCAACTGTATCACTATGCGCTTCCGTCTCCAATATCCGTTTGGGCCCGTCCTCCGACATAAGATACACACGTACATAGTGATCAGCAGAACCAGCAGCCAAAAACATTCCACCAGGTGAAAATGCCGCACAAATCATCTGTGCCTGTCCCGGTCGCAATTTTTCATGATACTGAATGGGCTTTGAGGCAAATGCTGTCTTACCCCGTTGTATAGTGTACTGCCAAAATGCCACAGAACCATCTGTACTTGTGGTCACCAAATACCGCAAATCACCCCGTGGTGATGGACAAAAATTCACCGATGTTATCATTCCCGTATGACTTGTTAGTACAGCAATTGGTGCTGTACTCTGCAAATCCCACACACGTAGTATCCTATCGAGAGATCCAGCCGCCAAAAGGGTGTTGTCCAAATTAATGGCAATATCTGTTATTTCTGCTGATGCACCCCGAAATGTGGCCAATAGTCGACCATCTATAGCACTCCATAGTTTCACCAGTAAATCATCAGCACCGGTCAAGATATACTTGCCACTACGATCAAATAAAACACAATAGACGGCCGATAAGTGGCCAAGAGTACGTCGTAGGAGGGATTGTTTCTCATAGAAATTCGGCTGAATTGCCAAACGGCGAAGAATCGGACCCGCCTGTTCCCTTCCATGTAGTACACGCACTGAAAATATCCCCAGATTCCCAATTTTTTTTTCAGTGTCTTTTTCTTTTGTTGCAAAAAAACAAAAAACAAATCTCCATTCAAACAAGTAACATTGCATTTTCTTACCTATATTGTGAGAATTTTTCCTATTGATTGAATCCGCCAGTGGCATACCATGCAATCTTGTACAGTAGTCAAGTAAACCCCTTGGACGTGAGATACTCTCTGATGTTCGCAAGAGACTCTGACGTCCAGCTCCCAAGAGGGACAAAATGTTCGGTACACTTGGACATAGTTCTTTATCAAGAATCGGACCAATACGAGCACATATATCCAGCAAATGATGTGGTCCTATGTGCGAGTATTTCTTCTCCTAAAAAACAGGTAGAAAATTGCAACTTGTAACGTAGGCATCAGGCTAAGGGGGCTAAAAAATAGACACAGTTTTACAATATAAAAAAAAATTCTGCAAACTCAAATACTTTTAACCCTTTAAGGAATCTAGGATATCCTTAAGGAGTTGAAGGAATCTAGGATATTTTTTTTTGCAAGTCTCCAGCTATTTACTATATAGTAAATATTTAAACTTAAAAATGACGAATTTTTAGATTCTCATATTGAAAAAAAAAATTTTAATTTTTTTTCATATTTCTAATTTTTTTTAAGCAAAACCGTTTTGGTAAAAGAAACTACAATACCCAAACATAACATCTTTCATTAGAGTGAAAATTATTAATCATTGGTATCGTCAGAAAAATGACTTAAATTTTTAGGCTATTTTTGTTCCTGTCGTTCAAAGAGACCAAAAATACAAAAAATAAGAATTTGTTGGATTTTCTAAGGTTAGATGTAAGACCTTTTACTGATTTTGTATATCGGTTTCATTTTTATTGCTAATTTTTGGTCAGCAAAAACTATCTCGTCGTTAAAGGGTTAAATTAGAGCTTTATCGATATAGGGTAAAATTTGGAAAGGCGGACAATTAAGACAAAGCTCATGTTTATATCGATGGTCTCAATTCTTGTAAAAAAATATTTTGTAAAATTGTTTGTAAATTCCTACTGGAGACTTACGAAATGCTCGTAAAGCGTTTAACTCACTAAAACGATCGTAAAAGTTTGTAACTTTTTCAAAAAAATTGTTCGTAGCATGATCACTTGACGAGGAATTTTTGATCTTACGGTAAATGTCCTAATTCAAAACCATTTCCAGACGCTTTAACTTTGACGGAAGATACAACACATTAAGTTCATATTTTTTTCTGAAGAGAATTACATAAATTTGCTCCTTGACTCTTCTAGATTGTTATCGTTTAGTGAAAATTCTCTAGATATTAATTTGAAAACTTCTTAAATACAAGAAAAATACGCGACCGTAAAATTCTTCTATTGGAAACATATTAATCCAAATGGAGACAAGGGAAAGTTTCTAATTGGAGACAAACAGTGTAAGTCAAACCGCGACGAACGGCTTCCAAAACCTTGTTGAGTTGCTCCTGAGTGCAGGATTTGTTCTTATTTCTGGTCTTTTCTCCTTTCCCATCTAAAACAATAAGAAAATCTCTCCAAAAAAAATCATATTTCCGGGGTTTCCTATTGAAGCATTTGCAGACACTTCAGAAAAACCCTTTTTGTTCACGAAATAGCCGAAATAGGTAATTATTTCTTTTGAAAACTTCACGTATTGTTAACAATAAAGATTAGCACTTAATTTAACTAAAATTAGCCAGAAATATGACATAAATGTTAAACAAAACGAATAAACAATAGTCACCTCATTGTGTTTTTCATTGGAAAAACATGGTCGATCTATGAAAAATTTAATGGTGAAAAGGTACACTTTTAATTTTTCTGAGAAATTAACAAATTAAAATTTGTGAATATGAATGGATTTTCGCTTTATTTGGAGCATAATTAACTAAACAATGAAACTGTGGTATAGAAAATATATAAATATAATAATTTAGTACTGTATTTATCGTGAAAACAATGACGTTTCCATTTGGAGTAGCGAAAAATTTCCATTTGGAGTAGGTTTTGAATTAGCTTAATTTATCCTATACAAACATTCATTCTACAAATCTTTAAAAAGGTCTTTTTATAGGGAAAAGTGCTCTCCCTTCGAACCCTCATGCCTCCGAATAACGTGAATTTCTTGTGTTTTTCGTAAGAGATTTCCACATGATTGTCACATAATTATCAATAATTGATAATAAGCTAACTAATATTAAATAGAAATGTTTACGGCTCTTAGGAAAACTTAAAGAAAATTCACATTATTCGACGGCATAAACGTTCGAGGAAAGTGTACTTTCCCCTATATGCTTCCAAAAATTATCTTAATTTAAATGTCCTTCCGCTTCAGAATTACCCACAAGAACCTAAATTTTATTAATTCTAAACTACTAAAATTAATAGTTTTTTTTCTTGGATACCTAAAGTCCCAAATAGATGAGAAAATGAAAGGGATTTTGACAAGAAATGGACGGAAACTCTCAAGTTCACAATTTTATTATCTACATTTCGACGATGGATGCCCTCTTCATCAGGTCTACAATTCACAACTCATTCCTGTTATACTCCATCAGACCGAAAGTCTTCTAAAAGGATTCCACTCGTAAAGATTGAGAGAGAAAAAATACTATTCACGAGGAGCTAAGGGTTGAGAAACTGCTTCTTTGTATTGAGAACAACCATGTTCAGCACATTATAGAAGATTGCCAAGAAAAACTTTGGAAGACATTATGAAGGGGTGTCTTAAGCCAGCAACCCCATTATGAAAAACCGATTGAAAAAGAATGAAGATTAGTATAAGAGTTTCTAGAATTGATATTTCTATGATATTCTCCATTTTTAAGAACTAATACAGAACAGGAAGAAGTTCTTGAGCACTCAATTAATTTAATATGTAGTAGAGCAATAATTCTACGATGCAAGTACTCCAGGTCCAGGTGCGAGTAATCAAAAATTCTCTGGCAGCTTTAGTTTTTAAATGTCATCGAATAAGATTCACTGTGCTTAATTGCACAGGAAAATCAACCGAAAACTCCATTCGTGTATAAGAAATAATAAAAAAATATATAGAAGTCCCTTATAAGACCGAGTATCTCTGTAAGACGTAAAGCCACATTAAATACTATGATTAGGGTAAATTAAGCTAATTCAAAACCTGCTCCAAATGGAAATTTTTCGCTACTCCAAATGGAAACGTCATTGTTTTCATGATAAATACAGTACTAAATTATTATATTTATATTATTTTCTATACCACAGTTTCATTGTTTAGTTAATTTTGCTCCAAATAAAGCAAAAATCCATTCATATTCACAAACTTTATTTTGTTAATTTCTCAGAAAAATTAAAAGTGTACCTTTTCACTATCTTTCATCGATCGACCATGTTTTCCAATGAAAAACACAATGAGGTGACTATTGTTTATTCGTTTTGTTTAACATTTATGTCATATTTCTGGATAATTTTAGTTAAATTAAGTGATAATCTTTATTGTTAACGGTACGTAAAGTTTTCAAATGAAATAATTAGCAATTTCATGAACAAAAATGGTTTTTCTGAAGTGTCTGCAAATGCTTCAATAGGAAACCCTGAAAATATGATTTTTTTTGGAGAGATTTTCTTAATGTTTTAGATGGAAAAGGAGAAAAGACCAGGAATAAGAACAAATCCTGCATTCAGGAGCATTTTTTCAGCGACAAGGTTTTGGAAGCCTTTCGTCGCGGTTTCACTTACACTGTTTATCTCCAATTAGAAACTTTTCCTTGTCTCCATTTGGATTAATATGTTTCCAATAGAAGCATTTTACGCTCGCGTATTTTTCTTGTATTTAAGAACTTTTCAAATTAATATCTAAAGAATTTTCACTAAACGGTAACAATCTAGAAGAGTCAAGGAGCAAATTTATGTAAATTCTCTTCAGAAAAGAAATATATGATGTTAATGTGTTGAATCTTCTGTCAAAGTTAAAGCGCCTGGAAATGGTTTTGAATTAGGACATTTACCCTATATTTACAAGAGCATTTGCAATTGCAAATTTTAGTATATTTAACACTTTGGGCTGTTCTGGGATGACGCATGATTTAGTAAAACGAACAGCGAACCAGTGTTATAAATTAACACACTCGTATAATTATTTTAATAGTGTCATGATTTTAGGATTCCAAATTCCTATCCGAGTCGATCTGGCTTAATGTCGAGATTACCCAAAAATATCGGTCAAAATAAATTTAACTTTTATGGGACAAGAAAAATAATAATAGCAATAAAAAAAATCTTTCAGTGTTGTTCACTTTTCTGCTCAAATGTGTTTTAGTACTCAATAGAAGTAGATGGGGCAGATGGGGGCACTTTCGTGCAGCACTCCTTTTATTTCAGATATTTTTGCCAAGTGAATTAAAACTGTATTCAAGCTAAATATTCTCTATTCGTTTATATTGGTTATTTATCTAAAATATATAAGTACAGCTCTTTTCATAATTGATTATTCTATGAAAAATATTTTCTGAAGTCTAATTGTGTGAGTGTCCCAGATTTGTCCCTTGAATCCGTTTTGTCATCCTACAGTGATTTTCTTATATGAAACAGAATGCAAAACGTTCATTTGATTAGATAGTCTCCGGTTACAAGAGAATAAAAAAAAACTAGTTGCCTTTCATTATTCCTTCAATTAAAAAAAAAATAATAAAATAAACACACGATTATATTCTTTGAAGACCTTATGTGAGATAAGACTGGGTGAAACTGATTGATGAATGTACTAGATACAAGACCTCAAAATATTAAAAACTTTACAAATAGTGAATAAGTCAAGATTCTTTCCAAACATTTCCATTAATTTCATCAATTTTTCGTAAATATTATTAATCTCAGACTGTTGAAATAATTTGCTTGGACAAAATTCAACAGTCTTTCAAACTCGTGCAGATTGTCTTAAGATAGATTAACAATATGGGAAATTAAATTTATTGCACATCTGCAACATCCCATAGATCTCCGCCTATTAGAACTTCTTCTATGGGAAAGTAAATAAAGGAAATAAGTCTAAAGTATTTCTCAGCAAATTATCCCAATTGATTACACTTCATACTACGCAAAAACTACAAAAGTGAAAATTCTCAGAGTTGAAGAAACTCTTTTGTCTGTTTTGATGAACTTTAAAAGTTCCTATCTTCTTGAGGATAATTTGTATATGATACAAAAGGAAATACCTATATTAATATCCAAGTCAAAAAAAACTATTCAACGATATTATGTTGAAATTTCATCTTTCTGCACAACAATATGATTTGTTCATATCGTTCCTGTTGTATTCTTTTCGCATTCGCTCTAGCACAGCACAATGCTAAAAATTGAGGTGAAAAAGTAAACCCCAGTCACCGGTCAACCAATACCATCGCAAGACCATTGCTCTACATCGCACCCGAAGGGTTTCGGATCTCGCCCAAGCGCACTAAAGCGTTGCCTCGGCTCTCTTTCGTGCTTCTTTTCTGTTTCATCAGAGGCAAATCATTGAAAATAGAGAAGGTTATATTTTTAGAAACTGAGAAATCATTGCTTCAGAAAATGTAAAGATTTTTATTACAAACAACTTTTCTTTTTTGAAGTATGGTGATATGTCTAGGGGGAAGTGGGGTACCTTTGAAATTTGGCCTTTTTCTCCTTTTTTTAAATGGAATTGAGCTTTTGGCCGTCATTGATGGCAATATTTTGCCTAAGACCTTGGAAATACGGGAAATGGGTTCTTGAAAAATTATATCTTCAGAAAGTCGTCTGCATGTCTCTCGGATTTCACTCAAATTTATATCTCAGATAGTCCTCAATGTGAACATTTGCAGCCACACACAACATGGCAAACGAGACAATCGTCAAGCTTTTCTCTATAAAAATGTGTAGGGAAAAATTATATGCAGAAGGCAATGTCTTCAGTTTGTCCAATTCGCCCTATTTGTCTTAATTACGTCTATCTAGATCTAGAGTATAAAACACACGTGAGAAATATGGAAAGCATTGTTTCTAAAAACTAAAAACTATGGGCAACCAAAAGAGGCAGGAAATAAGTATACTTCTCCTGCATAATATGGCTTCTAAATCTGGACTTTAACCCAATGGTTCAGTTCTTTTATTGGGAATTATTTTCAGAAAAAAATGGTCTACAGTCTCTACAATAGACTCTCGTAAATTCGGTTTCTAATTCAGACGGTAGTTAAATTTGACAAAAGTTTGTTAATATTTTTTCAAGTTTGGATATGGTTACCGAATGTTGTTATTTTTATTATTGAGTTTTTTTTTCAAAGGATTTACAATAAATATTAGTAGGAAAAACTGGAGCAGTAGTCAACATGAAGCAGTTGCAAACACTGGTGTTTATGTCTACACTACTTGGGCTCATGTTAACCATTTTTTGTAGAAAAGGGTTCATTTATATAGTATTTATGAATTTATATAAATCTTGTCTTCTAAAATATATCTAAATAAAAAATCGCAGTGTTTACAACTACCCCAGTTTCCTCTACTTAAATTTAATATGAATGATCAAAAAATCGGTGCATTTTATACATTTTCACTGCCTTCGAGTGACATTTCTGTCCGAAAAATCCAAATCTCCTACATTAGTTCTTTTATCAGAGAGCAGTTTAGTGTGCCATCCAGATGTAGTGTTGGGTTTGTGACCTACTGATGTTTTAGGATTGTGTGGAAAATAGGTTTTCATATTTTTTCTTTATTTACAAAACTTGTTTAAGAGCAGAGGAAAAGACAAGCTCCGAGAGGTGAGCAAACCGTTCCTTCAACAAATATCAAAAGCGGCTTTGTTGTTCTTCAATGGAAAGAGTTTTGATATTTTAGAGTTCTGCAAATTACAGGAGTGGTATGGACTCTTCAATCCATCCATAAGATCCGATAGGATAATTATGAATAATGACATAATTTTAACCAATGCACGCATGGCTTTATCACACAAAACAATGGGAAATAACAATCAATGCTCAATGCTTGATAGCGAAACTGTCATCTTTGTGGGATTCGATATGAGCACTCATCAGATTCTGTTTTAGCTGAGAATGATGGCAAAGAGGTTGTAGGAGATCTGGAATTGGATCCTAACCCAGCCATTTAATAAGCTGTAGAATTTATGAGACGCATCGTAAACGAGCGCTGGCCAAAAAGGACCATAAAGTTGAGAGAGTGAAAGAGTAAACCTGTAAACAATAAGGTGCAAATGCTCCAAAAGTTTCAACAGCAATGTCTCGTTTTTAAATGGCTACAAAGACCGACAAGAGATATCTTTAAAATTTGGATAAGAGAAAAAACACAACCATTAGTAACCATTTGAATGATAATGTACATTTGAAAAAAAACGAGAATAAAGCGACGACTCAGAATATTATATCGCACAACTCGATTTTTACAAAAATTGTTTTATTCGCTTTTTAGATACTTCTTTATACTCTCTACCATCCCTGTGAATATTATACTTAAAAGATATTTATTTTCAAATTTATAGAGATTTTAAATCTTAAAAATCCAATACTCTGCATGTAAAATCTCAGCTTCAAATCGCTCTCCTGTAAAATTTGCCTACTGCGAGTTATTCGTTTCTTATTCTGAGCGATCGAAATAGAGATATCGATGGGAAATCAATAAGAAATTCTCAGGAATAATGTAAGAAGAACTGGAAAAAATAGATGAAAGAAACGCAAAAATGTAAACGGATTTTACGAACATTTGGAACCTTTGGAACATAATGAATATTAGGAATATCACAGAACTATGGAATGAGTGATTGATCTAGGGATTTACTGGACACGAAGGGCTGAAATCTGCTCAATGGCCGCATCCCATTCTGAGGACAAAACTTCAATCTGCAATGTTAGTTTTTTTTTAAATCAATAACATTGGTTATTTAGAATTTCGAGAACTTCGGGAATCGGGATATATTTACTGAAAACCCATGTAACTCTACTCTCCATTCTCTTTTTATTGTCCTCCTTATTATCTTATCGCATTGAATTACTTCTTTATCTTATTGTAGCTATTGTAAAGAAAATTTATTTTCTTTAAATAGATCACGAAATAGGATTGAAATTGAACCGAGTGTCTATACAGCACATACCTAGTGCTTTGCTCGTTTGTATACTGAAATCGGTTTGTCTTTAACAAAACCAGATAATTTCAGAAACATTTCGTAATAGTTTGGAATAGAACAATATTGTTTTTTGTTCCCCACCTTTAATCCCCTTGCTCAGGTCTTATGCCGAAAATAGACACAGACTGATCCTAGAGAATACTCAGCTCGTAAAATTTGGCAGTAAAGGATCAGCCCAAACTATCATACACTGAGGATTTAAGATCAAGGATTAGCGTTTTCAGCGTAAATTTCTATTAAATCTTCATACATTGATTGCTAAAAGGCTTCTTAAGTGCAACATCAATGGATTTTTCGTACAGTAAGGAGCACTCTGATCTTCTCTTTACTCCAATCATAATGCATTTTAAGATTTTGCGATATTGCGTACCATTACTCTCCATGTTTTTTCACCCAATTGACCTTTCGAAAAGCACCCAAAAACACCCCCTGGTGCTGTTGTCGCCTAATCCCCGTAATTTCACTAGACGTCATGAATTTAGAAGATCAGCCTGATCCTCCAAATTATGGGCTGATCCGTGAGTGTATCGACAACAATCCTCATTTTTCGAGCTGATCCCTGAGCCGATCCCTATGTCTATTTTGGGCTTTAGGCCTATTTTGACCGATATCCTATCCAATAAAATATTTAAAAAGGATCAAACTGTCAATTAACTTAAAAAATATATAATCAATAAATAATGGAAACGGACTACAACACACTTAAAATCCACTCTTATGAGCAAATATAGCCAGGCAACAGACCAATATAATAAAGCCTTATAAATTTTTTTAATGATAATAAAGATTTGAAGCTTATCCCAAATTTTTTTTTTCTAATTATTAGACCATTGTAAAGTATCATTACAAAAACAAGAGCAATTTAATTTATTGCCAGAAACATAAACTCATTGTACCCTGATAAAGTTATGACACACCCCTTGCTATTTTCACAGTTTTCGATTCTCTGTTCATTTTCTTTGTGTGTGCGAGCAGTTTCGTGAGCTATTGCCTCTGTATTGGAGAGTTGTATGAGTAATAAAAGCCAACGAAGATACAAAAATGGTCGGCTCAATTTCATGTTCTTCACCCGTGCATTTTACCAGGGAAGGGGCTCAAATTGCCCCAAAAAATATAACTTTAATTTTCATCCCTAAAATAATTACTATGATTTTTGGAGAGTTTTTCCAGACAAGAAAAGTACTTTTCCAAAAATGCCTACAAAATGTCCTGCAATTTGCACAAAATTGGCTAAAATGTACTTTAGGGGATGTCCTATGATGAATTTTGGGGATGGTAAAAATTATTAATTGCACTTTTGTGCAGGAAATAAAAATATTTGCAAGTCCCGTGATCTAACATAAAGCCACCTCAGCACTTGGAACATGGCGGCTGACCTTCAAATAAACTCTACAATTTCAGAGAGATACTGTACATCAGTATCGATGGGCAATCATTTGAGGCATCCGGGAGTAAAATTCTGCAGCCGGGGATAAAAATTGTCCAGAGACCTATGCAAATGATTCTGTGGTAATTTCTCATTAGACGCACCCTGGGCTTGCAAGCGATTTGTAAGCGTCATGTAGTAAAGCAGTACCGTCACTTGGGACAATGGGGAAGAGATTTCCGGAGAAATTCTTGGAAAACTGCTGAGGTACTTGGAGAATGATTTTGGGAGTTTTGGGGAAGATGATGCAATTAATGCTGCAAACAATATATTCCGTGGTAAATTGGGAGAAATCCTGCCCTGACTCGCGCAGACCAACATGGCCGTCCATGGGCTCGACGATGTGGAATGTCGATTGAGACAAAGACACCATCTCCGGAGGTGGAAAAATGGGCAGGAAGTTTGAGATATAGATAATTTCCTTTGGGAATTGGGCAAATCAGACAATCATTACCATTACAAAGACCTCATTCTGAACCAAAAATCTGATACAGAGAGAATTGTACTTGAGTACTCACCAATTCTGCAAAAGTTTGATCATGTTCCTGGCCAGTCCAGTCAATCCTCTTGGGGAGAATCTGGAAAGAGAGACAGGAAGTATGTTAAATCACCTCCCACCATCACTGTCAGCCGGAACGGATCAGAAAGTGTGAGAAACCTCCCACGAAGTTGAGGGATCAATGGACCTTGTATTTTTGCCTAGTTTTTCCCAGATAATTTTCACGAAAAAGTGCATAGGAGTGTCACAGTTTGACAGCTCAGGAGCACGTGCAAAACATGTGAGATGCTAAATCTAACAACAATATTTTGATCCGACGATCCCCACAATGAAATAAATACAGAAAATATACAAAACTTCTTCAGTTCCAAAGCACTTACCTTATGGCGTTCCAATTCGCTCACCAAGACCTGCAATTGAAAGGGGAATTTCAGCACTAGAATCCACATAAATCACCACAAATTATAACACTGTACCTTTTTAGTGTCCTGCAGAGGACTCACAGAAAGGAATTTCGAGATTAAAAAGTACAATTCTGCAATAAACAAAAACACACGGCATATTGAAAAGTGCTTTGCAAATTCAATGGACGAATGGCTGCCTTCAAGTTGGTGATTTTTACCACCCACTTTTTGGGCCTTTCCAGCCACTTTTCCTACCTGGCGTCAATATTGACTTCTTCACTGACTCACTGTTGTCCATTTTTCACAATTAGACACAATGCTATTACTCTAAAAACTAGCAAAAATATCAAAATCTTCACCAACGTTCACCATTTCACTCTCCAGCTACAGCCATCTTTAGCTATTCTTTCACACTTGTACCACAAGGCGCTGCAATCGCAAAGTTCCAAATGATGCGAGCGCCACAAAACTGAAGAAATTTTCAAATTTTAACGAACAAATTTTTTCAACCCTTTCATTTATTGAAAATCACAGCTACTGTGATCAGTAAATCTACACAGTGATAGAGATTTTGCCCCAGAAAAATCTTCATTAAGAAGAACTTTGCTCCCTTTTCTATACAAATCGCTCATTTACAAGTAAAAAAGGTGAGATTGTAAAGAATCTCAGCTAATAAAATAAAATAAGTCTTTTAAAATATTTCTATACAGTAGACTCTCTCTCAATCGGGAATATGGGACGAAATGTCATCCGGTTTAACGATAGAATTGAGCGTCAAAGCCTTTGTAAATTCCACAAAAAGCGCTCAATTATAAAGAATCACGATAAAATAGGAAGAACTACAGCGAATTGAGTGAATTAGCTTCATAATTAAGCGTGAAAATTGTCACCAAAATTTGACACCCGATTGAAAAAGAGCCGATTGAGTGAGAGTCTACTGTACATTTTCTCATTTTCACAAGAATTCTCACATTAACCCATTCAGTCAATGTACCAGAAATACTTGAGATAGAATGTTCATATTTTGAGATTAGTTTCCTACAGATTAATAGATGAAATTTTTGAAAAGAAATTTTTTTTCATCTATTATGGGGACGCGCGGAGCCCCTGTCAAACGTACGTCTTAACGGTCACTGAATTTAAATTCTGTGCATTGCAAACACTATTGCTTTAGATAGAGTAACTATCCAAGAAAACAAATTGGCAATTAGAATCCAAATCCGGAAAGAGGAAAGAGGCCAATTTTAACAAATTCGACGGGATGTCGAATTTTCCGTTCGCCATTTTGAGCAAAAATTTTGCATGATCTTCCGCGAAGCAATAAAACAATAACAAAATTTATTTTCATCTCTGTCGCACTATTTTTCCTAAGTAATTGAAGAACTAAAGTGACTAAAAAATCTATTCCCGACAGCAATTCGGATAATAATTGTCCAGGAATAAGTTATCTAAAATCACTCAATTTGCGTATGATGTATAATACCATGGTAAGGAATGGGTTAAGATAACACATTGCTATGACCTCAAGTCAAGATTGAGAATTGAGATTGAATTGTCCCAAAATACGATTTTTAGACATTTCAATCTCAATTCAATGTGGCGGTATAAAGACACTATAGAAATGGATGATACTGTATCACCAGAAAACTTATTATTGAGTGGGGGAGGTGAATCATCAAAGAAGAAATTAATAAAGCAGAAAAGCTTCAGATCATCAACGCGTAATCTTTAATCGACTAATTAGAAGACAGAAGTAGAAGATCCTTTATACAAATTGGAGAAATATGAGACAGTGATTACCGAAGATATGAAGGAGTTGAAAGAAAATTCCAAGTCAACAAAAACTTCCGTTGATACTAATTGACCATGTTTCTGAACTAACAACAATTCTCTCTATTAAAAAACAAATTGGAAAAATTGGATAAAGCATTCAATCGCCATAGTTCTAAAAACTATTGTCAATTTGTGAAATCATTTTGGAATTACGCCTTAATATATACTATTTTGTGACGCGGGAAATTTAAAAAGACTATGCTTATTTTTCAGAAAAAAAACTTCAATATATTTTATTAAAGTTATTGAGGAACTTATGTGCAATAAGTATTACTGCGGGTATGCAAATTTTCTGGATGCATAGGGAAAAGCGTGTTACCTTTGGAGGATTTATGCTCCGAACAATTCATATTTTTCAATGTGTTATAAAGGTTATAAATGAATTTGGCAAATTATAATATTATATTTTAATAGCTAGTCAGCTAGTCAAGTTTCAGAAAAGAGCTATTTGTGAAATCCATACGAAACATAGAGAGAAAAATGAATTGTCCGAAGCTTGAGTCGTGCGAAGGTAGCGCGCTTTCCCCTAATCCCTAATGCCATTTCACGCGGTTTTTTTAGACCCGAAAATGAGCATTATCACGCGAACCCGTGTAGTTTTTTTCTGCTTTTTATGAATCTATGAAATATTATTATTTATTTTTTTACCACATACATTAAACTTTTAAGGACGAGAGGATGAAAAAATTGGTGGAAAAAACCCTTTTTCTAATTTTTTAGAGCAAAATATAAATTTAGAAGGTCCTAGGAAAATTTCTTATTTTGGATCTTTTATATAATGTATCGGTGTTCCATTCCAATCGTTCTTATTTAAAACCCAAAATAGCATTTTACTCGAATTTTAAGTTTAGAGCTTCATAGTAGGAATTCTATTCAATATTATGCTAAAATGATAACACGAATGTATAGAGAATTTAATTAGCTTTCGGTTAGTGGAAAAAATAGTTGATAACTTTTCTATTATTTAAAAAATAGGGAATAAATTTTAAAACGGGCGTAGAATACCGAATTGGCGTAAAATGCCACCTTTTTTATATGGAGTTGGCATCCGAAATGGACATTTTGAATGGCTTATACTGCATAACCTAAAAAATGTTAACATTTTTTGAATTTTGTCACGATTCGAAAAAATAATAAAAAAATACATGAAAATGTTAAAATAATTATTAAAAATTAAGTAATATAAGATCTAGACTTGTTATAAAGTGGTATTGTAGAGAAAAATAAGGTGAGAATTCAATTTATGCCTTCCTTTTCTTTTTCGAATTCCTGTTGCATATACTTTTCTTTAAAAAAAAAAGCGCAAATTATATATGAGAATTTGAAAATTTTATGGGAAAGTATATTGAGATGAGTCCTAAAATCTTTGCCAAAATGCTAGGAAAAAGGAAATGCAATGGAAAATGGAAATTGGCTTTTTTCTACGAAAATCTATAAAAATTCACCATTGCATTTTTTGTCAATTTTCTGAAAACTTATGCAAGAATCGCAAGAATCACATGAAAATGAGAAAATATTTATAGGAAAATTAATTTATAAGTCCTAGAACTACTGTAGAAGTCTTAAGGAATGAAAAACTATTGAAAAAATGCTTTTTGTTCAAGGGGTAACTCATTCCCATTTTTTCTGACAAGGGTTTCTGGTTTCTCTGGTTTCGCGATGCAATTTTTGGGTTTCTCGGGTTTCGCGATGCAGAAATTGGGTTTCTCGGGTTTCGCGATGCAGAAATTGGGTTTCTCGGGTTTCGCGATGCAGACACTGGGTTTCTCTGGTTTCGCGATGCAATTTTTGGGTTTCTCGGGTTTCGCGATGCAATTCTTGGGTTTCTCGAGTTTCGCGATGCAATTTTTGGGTTTCTCGAGTTTCGCGATGCAATTTTTGGGTTTTTCGAGTTTCGCGATGCAATTCTTGGGTTTCTCGGGTTTCGCGATGCAAAAAGTGGGTTTCTCGGGTTTCGCGAAGCGTTTCTCTGACAATTGACGAGGCTTTCTCAATATGAGTTACCCCTTATTTTTGTTGATAATATCAGCGTTGGCATTTTATGCCAGTTTGGTATTTTACGTGATTTTTTGGCTCGAGTTTTTAAGTATTAAGGATTAGGATGATTAACTAACGGATGGAGCATTTTAATTCACAAATGGTATATTTTTCTCAAATTCTTTATAATTTTGAGCCATAAGATCCAACAAAATAAATAAAATACGAAATGGTAGCCACATATACAGAGAATATATTTTTATTGAATTTAAAATTTTACTGGTGTTACAGATAGAAAATTAGTCAGAAAAATTCAAAAAATTGCGAATTTCACGTCGTTTTCATAAAGGTTTTAGGAACGATTATCCTCGTGCAATCATTATAAATTTTGTGCTAATAACATACTCTTTCATTTGATAAAAGTTTTAAAATGATTGTATTTGGTTTTATACCAAAACTAAAAAAAACACTTAAGAAAAAATATACCACATTTTTGTACGGAAATGTATGAGAATGCTCTGCCCTGGATTAAGGATAATCTGCAAAGTGATAAATGGTTCATGGTCATCACGTGAATCATTCTACTGGAAGTTGCTTAGTATTCATCTTTTGAAAACTGCATGAACTGCAAGAAATTAGGCTGCGTATCTACAATAGACGGTTGGATGGATGTCGTCTTGACAATAATCACATGCGCCGACACTGATTCGGTTCCACCATCCAACATTGCTGTTGAAGATTGTGAAAAACCCACCCAATTGGGGCTCGTGATTATTCAATTGTGAAGTCCCAGTGTTCCAGAAGAAGTGTCCTGTGACTGGCACACTGTGGAATAATCCTCTGACCAGTGAAAGTGATGTAAAAAGTAATTAGAAAATTTAAGCGTGAAAATCAAGGTAATTCTGGAGATTTGCCGGAGAATTGAGAGTGAAATTGTGATGCAACTTGCCTAATTCCAGTGCAATGTCATGGGTCAGCGACACCAAACTGCCCTGGTGGCAGAGATTCGCAGTGAGTGTAGTGAAAGTGGGAAAAATTCCAGATCATATTGCCTTCATTATGGATGGCAACAGGAGATTTGCCAAAAAGATTCAGGTGGAAAAGGCTGAAGGACACTCCCGGGGTTTCGAGAAACTCTCCAATGTTCTCCAGTGGTGCCTGGATCTGGGTGTAAAAGAGGTTACCGTGTATGCATTCAGTATAGAAAATTTTAAAAGGAGCAAAGATGAAGTGGATGCCCTCCTGAACCTGGCCAGTGACAAATTTGATAAGCTCATCGAAGAGAAAGATAAACTCAATGAGAATGGCATTTGCATCAGAATCATTGGGAATTTAGAGATGCTGCCAGTGAGTCTGCAGCAGAAGATCGCAAGGGCTATGCATGTGACCAGAATGAACAGTCGGGCAATCCTAAACGTGGCATTCGCCTATACGAGCCGTGATGAGATCACACACTCTGTCAGGACAATCACTGAGGGCGTCAATGAGAGTATTCTGGACCAAGAAGCCATCACTGATGAACTCATCAATAGATGCTTACACACAAAACACAGCACCAATCCCGATCTGCTGATTCGGACATCCGGTGAAACAAGACTCAGTGACTTCCTCCTCTGGCAGGTACGTGGATAATTTTTGATTTTATGCTACTTCGCCGGGAAAACAGCATTTTCCTATAACTACAAGCTTTCACGTTGTATTGAGGTGAATTATTTTTATCACGACCTAATTCCCTTGGCCATGGACTTCCCTTGCATTGAGGAAGTTCTAGTGCTTTTATATCAAGTCTATAATATTGAATAATTGAGATATAAGTTGCATATACAATGCTAACAGGTAATTTAGTGATATCATTTTTATAATTGAATTAATAAAGCAATGCAATAATTTATAAATCGACCACTTAGAATATAAGTCGAACAACTCCATTTTTTACAAAAATCGTTTTATTTTTTTTGGATACTTCTTTATACTGTCTACTTTACTTTCCCTGTGAATATTATACTTGAAAGATAATTATTTTCAAAGTTACAGAGGTTTTAAATCTCAAAAGTCCTATACTCTGCATGTAAAATCGCAGCTTCAAATCGCTCTCCTGTAAAATTTGCCTACTGCGAGTTATTCGTTTCTTATTCTGAGCGACCGGAATAGTTCTTTAATTTTCCGTTAAATTCTTGACGTCACGCCTTATTCTTTGACTTACGGGAAATGCCCCTGTTAAAGAAGCCAGGGATTTTCTGATTAAATTCGTGGTAAAAATAACTAAGCCACGCCACGCCCTCCCATGCCATGCCTAAATAAATTTTGAATTTTTTAGATATTAAAAATATTAATTTTCTATTATTATGTCTTCTGAATGAGGCGTAACCGTCAAATACGTGGACGGGAAATACTTAGCTAGTCATCAAATTATCTCCATGCAAAAAACTAAAAAAATAAACAATCTCAGTTAAAAACGAAATATAACAAAATGAATGAAATTATCAAAAAGGGGCAAAAACACCTTTGCATATACCGAGGAACTAAACTAAACTATCACTTCCTCCGAAGCTACCTCAAAAATTAAAGGTAAAAAATGAGCAAAACAAGATAATTTTAGGAAAAATTCCGTGATATCAAAATTCACATTCCTTTCGTTCTCAAATATATAGCATTAATCTTTCTCTTTTTTTCCACTGAAATTTCATTAATTTAAAGGAAAATTTCATGAAGTCGAAATTCAAAACCGTTTCTTTCTCACATGTTTTGCATATGACAATCTCATTCTTTTGCATACCAAATTCGATTGAGCTAAATTGAATTTGGATTGATGTTTAAGAGAAGAAGAAGAGTACGAGAGAATGAGATAGACATATGCAAAACACATGAGAAAGAAATGGATCCGAATCCGAAATTCGACTTCATGAAATTTTCTTGATCTAAAAGGTGTACCCGAGGAAATCAAATTTAGTCAGTAAAGGTTTCTGAACACCTTTCAGGTCAGGAAAATTTCCCCTTCGCCTTTTCAATTGACTGAAATTCAATCGAGTGAAATTTTACTTCTTGTCCTTCAGTTCAGGCACACCTTTTAGATCGGTAAAATTTCGTGAAGTCAAAATTTACAGCCCTTTCTTTTTCAAGAAATTGCAGAAATGTATCCAACTCTTTCAGATTCAAAATTTTACCGAACTAAATTTAATTTGGTGTGATGTTCAAAAGAAGAAGAAGAATGCAAAAGAACAGTAACAGTATAGAAATATGCTAAAGTTTTAACCCTTTAAGGACGATTGGGTCACCGGAGACCCAAAAATGAAATTTTTCCTACAGCCATCTTAAATTATATTTTGCTCTAAAAAGTTAGAAAAAGTGATTTTTTTTCTTACCCCCGATTTTTGACCTTCTCGTCCTAAAAGGGTTAAAAAAGAAAGGGATGTGAATTTTTGATTTTATTCTCTTGATCTGAAAGGTGTGTCAGAGCCATTACTCTTTCAAACTGAACTCAAATTGTTTCTTTCTGACAAATGAAAATTGAAAATGAAATTGGCATTTCAATTTGTTTTACGCACCGAAAAATTAGTCTTTCTGATTAAATCCTATTTTTTGCTTATTTGTTTTTGTTATTTTTTTTATCTAAAACTAAATATTAGTGAAATATTTATCACAAAATTAAATGTAAAAAATTATGAATCATCTATCTCAGCATTTCTTGTTTTTTTTTTGTGACTGAAATTCTTTATTTAAACTTTCTAAGTTATTATCAATTCTAATTATTAGCGGAAGAAATAGAGTATTTTTATGGCCACTTCGTTATTTTTATTGACCATAATACTTTTTAATGATCAATATAATGGTATATAGCAAGCGACTAAATGTGAAAAAGACATTTACTTTTTCACTATCTGCTCAAATTTTTAATAAGCAGAAATTTTTAATAAGCACATTTAGATTTTTTACTGACAAACATTCAATATCTTACTGACCAAATTTAATTTTTCATCTCTGTTATGGCATCCACACACTAGAAAAATTTATGTTCATATTGAATAGCTTTCTTTATACAAGTGTAGGAGAGACCGGGATACTTTTAGCCAGAGGTAGAATTAGCCAGTGGATTTTTCTCGTTTCCCTTACATTGAGCAAAGTATTTTTTAATGAAAGTGGAAATACGTCCATATAGGGTAAGTGTGCCAAATTACGGCCAGCTTGCAATTTCGGCCACCTTTTTTGTTCCTCGAATTTCCATAAACTTTTAAATTTTACGTAATCTAGAGATTATACAGTGCAAAAGAATAACAAAAAAAAATGTAGCTTCGACAAACGAGATGACGTGAAAAAGATATTGGAAGAATTCCCGAAGGGCAAGGAACTATGAGAATGAAGGTGGCCGAAATAGGGCACCAAAGCTATGTCTATATTTTTATTCATTTTAAAATGTATTAAGAATGATTTTAGAGTAAATAAAGACGGTAAACTCTTTACAAGGTTCCAAGCAACACTCTTTCAGAAGAAAGAATAAAAAAATCAATTTGAATTTAAAATACTACATTTCAAACATAAGACTTTGACGCTTGCATGCAACTATGCCGAAATTTGGCACACTTACCCTAATAATTTTGTGATCATTAGATAAAAATTATATTGTAAACAGATTTTACTAATGAATATTTAAGAAAAAAGTGTTCATAGAATTCCATGTAAAGAAAATGTGGTAAAAAGATGAGTCGGAAATTTATTTATTTTTTATTTTGTAAATTCCGTGCTCGAATTGCTGAAAACTTTTTAAACGCTTAAGGCGGGAATAAGAAACTGTCTAAAGTGGTATTTTTTAGTATTTAAAAGGTATAAATAAATGGTCCTCAATATCAGTTGTCAAATAAAAGAAAACTTTAAAAAGTTTGAAATTTTCATTTCAGCTTAGGCTTACCAAGAACCTAAAAAGTAGGTATTTTTATCGGAGAATCCAAATCACTTTCTTAAAGGCCAATTTAAATATGTAAAGACTAGAAATTGTTTTAGAATTTCAAGTTTCTTTTATCAAGAATTTATCAAATTTAGATATTTTCGACTTGTTACATGTTGCCCCAGGTTCACCTATTACTTATCAAAATAATTTATAACTGAAAAAATTCGGCCGACGCGACGTGGGCATGACATGAAACCATTTTTCGGACAGGACCTAATCGAAACGTCTGTCTTTTATCAAATTTATTAAAACTATGAAGGAAAATTTGTGGAGTGCTTGAAATCACGTAGGGTGAAGTGGGGCACCTTTGAATTGGAGCACTTCTGAAATAAGGCATTTTTCTCCTATTTTTAAATGGAACTGGACCTTCCTGTGATATAATTTAACTTCTCAAACCAATTAAGAAGTTAAATTATATAATGATAAAGCTGAGTTCCATTTCAAGGGTACCCCAATTCAAAAGAGCCCTACTTCTCCCTAATTCTAAAATTTCAGGATATTTCCTTAAATTTTAAAGTGAGAACTTGTTCAATTCTATTTCGTCTAATCATGTCGCCTAATTTCTTAGAAAAAATACCCATCTAATATTACATTAAGTAATGTAAAAGTACCCCGGATTGGAATGTTAACTCTTTCGCGTCCCACTTTGATTCAGCAGATGAATTCATGTAAAATTGAGTTTTTCCTAATGCTTTATGGTCTAATATAATAGTTCTGAGAGAAAAAAAAATTTTCCATTGCGTGAAAACCCGGAAAAACCCCGGGTCATATATGACCCTGTGGTCCTCAAGGGAAGTGTACATACCATTTTAAAAATCTATATTACGGGCTTTCTGAGAGTTTTTTTGCTTGAAGTTACTAATTTGGCCAAAACCATGGCAAACTGGATTGCTTTGGTGAACACTGTACTCCTGGTGTTCAAGGAATCTTCGTGGTAATCCCCTTGAACAGTCACTGTCACAATATTTTGAGTGGTATTTGGCACAAATAAACTTATCCACATATTTATTCACACACAATACAATTGCACAATATGAGACGCTTGCAGAATACTCTAAAATATCGCAAAATATGTTATAATTCATCAGATATAAGATGAAATGTCCAGGAGCAAGATGTCCCACCTGCATTTCACAAACAAAAACAATGTCCCAACTACATTGTATGGTGAAAAAATTTCAGATTTCCTGCGACTCGTCCACTGTGGCGTAGGATTTTTCCACTCTTTTCTCCGACAAGTAAAATCTCAATTTTTTTAATCAGTGAACAATACTTTATTAATAAATTTTTTTTTTGAATATTTCAAGTATTTTTTCAAACTTTTGAAGAAAAGACAAAATATAAAAATAAAAATATTAATTTTGAAGATTTCATTTGAGTTTCATATGGTACTCTTTGAAGCAGTTGCGGGTGGTGGTAAGACATAGGTAAACTTCACATGCCTCACACTTGCAATCAGTTTTCACCTCTTTTTTCCCATTTCTAAAGCAAAAAATACATCTACGCCTCTCATCGCTTCTCACAACAAATGTGTAAGTCCTTGCGATGGCAGAAGTGGCGTCTTTCGGACTGGAGTTGCACGCAATCTGCCAGCAGAGTAGGCGACCAGAGATCTTGTCACAATTTGCTTAAATTGAAGGAAAGTTAATTTGTTTCCATCGAATCTCTCCTCTACCAACTGATTGTAAATGATACATGCATTGTGCAGTCCAATTTCAAATAGGTCCCAAAAGACTTTTGTGTAATATTTCATGGTAGTCTTTCTATCATTTTCGTAGTAGCTTTTCATCTGATTCATGACATCAACACCATTCATATTTTGGTTATATATGGAGATCATCGTAGGGCAATTGATATCCAGTTTTTCTGCACTGCCGGTTTGTCGGCGCTTTACATCATTTGTTTGTAATGGTGATAGAAAATTGGAGAGCAGAAGAACCAATTTTTTGTCCATCCATTTCACACAAACAATCTGCCCACTACAGCGCCAGTCAAAATCTCCTCTCTTCATTTACTTATCATCCAACAAATCACTCGGCAAGTTTTTCCTATGCTTCTGAACTGTGCCGCAAGAAAAAATTCCTTTTTCAAGCAAAAGCATTTGCAAACGGATAGAATTGAAGAAATTATCAAAATAGACTTCACAGCCTATGTGCTGATTTTTTTCAGTGAATTGAAGGACTACACTTTCGCCCAAACCGAAATCTGGTGACGATTTCTTTCCCACATATATGTCACATTCGTAGAGAAAGCCAGTTAAAGAATTACAGCGGCACCACAACTTGAACCCCCATTTTATGGGTTTGTCTTTCATATACTGCTTCATCTTACTTCGCCCTTTGAACTTTATCATATGTTCGTCAATCGCCTGGGTTTTGCTAGGTTCTCTGGCTTTTTGAAATGCAGAATTGAAATGATCTATGATTGGCCTCACCTTATAGGCCCGGTCGTTCCGATCCGCTGTTTCATTGTCAACAAAATGTAACGCTGCTCTAATTTCTTCATATCTTCTCCTAGTCATAGCGTTTGCAACGAAAGGAACATTCATGTCTGGGTCTGTCGACCAGTAATCGCGTTGCTTTGGCAAATGGTGGTATCCCATGAGAAAATTAATTCCAATAAATGTACGGAATTCGTCATCTGTCATGCAAAATAATATTCCTTTCTGGCGCATTAGTTCACTTTGATCTCGTACAAGAATTGACAGTTCCATGAAGCAGACGGTCTCCAGGAAAACTTGAAATGGAGACAGATTATCGTTCTCAATGTTAAGCTTGACATCGCTATATGGAAACTCCACAATTTCACGTGAATCTGGGTGATAATTTCTGTCCCAACTGACCTTAGCGTCTACCTTCTTGCTTTGATCTTTCGATCCAGATATCTTCGGTCCACCAGTGACCTTCCTTTTGCGCGAAGTACTAGCTGCATTCCTATTCGGCAGAGGAATCAGCGCAGCCTCTTCCGGAACTTCATCTCCTTGTTCGACGCAACAATCAATATCATTCAAACTCTCTTGGTCTTCAATAATTCTAAGAAGTAATTCGTCATCACTTTCGTCCAAATAAAAGATCTCAACTTCTTCATAGTCTTCCTCATGATGATCTTGACAAAAAAGATCCTCTAACGCAAGAGCTGACATCCTGCAAAGAAAACTTTTCAATTAGGAGAAAGAATATACAATTCATAGCAATTACCTTTTCCCACTGAGACAATAACAAACGTTCACTGAAATTTATTAAGATTCACTTGAGATTGCGCACTAAATAATAAAGTAAACATAAAATTTTCATCTCATGAAAAATCACGTGACGTCAAAGTGAAAATTGTAAATTTTTGTTATAGGGTTGGCACAAAAACACTTTCATAATCTTTTACCCTTGGGGACACCAGGGTCATATATGACCCGGAATATTCTACGCGCGTTTCTGGAAAATTGAGAGTAGTTTATTATATCAAAATATGCAATATACAACATTTGGATATTCTATTTTGTGTTTTTGAAGAACTTTTTGCTGAAAAAAATAAATGAATATAAAAAATTTTGAAAAAGAAAAGTCATTTCACGAAGTTCGAAATTAGTGATTTTTGATCTCAAATATTTTCTTTTCCTGAATATCTGGAGTCTTGAGAAAATTAGCCGAGAATCTTACATCCTTCTATTATGATATCGTGCACAAACAGATAGATTTCAATTAAAGTAAATAGTCAAAAAAAAATTTTTTTTCGCCGGGTCACATATGACCCTAATGACGCGAAAGAGTTAAGAGACATGTTCGATATTTAGTTGAAAATATAAGCCTCAAAATACTATTTGGTATTTTTCTGTATGCTAATCGGTATATTAGTGATCCATTTAACTATCTCTGACGTTTGAACTTTGAAATTTTACAACAAATTAATAAAAAAATATATGTAATTGCTACTGTGTGCTCTGTACCTCGGATCGTCACGAATTTAATCAGGTGTCTCACGGAAAATTAGTTTTATAAATTAAATTTCCACTAAGGCACTGTATTCTTGTGAGAATTCAATCGTAAAAAGTAGCTAAAAATTTCTAGAAGTTCTTTTTAATTGGTGCAATAATATGACAATAACTTGACGATCCGAGGAACACTGCCGATCGCTGGTGCTCTTCCCTTACTTACTCTAAGAACTTAATAATTACTTAATTTTATGCAATCCTTAATTTTTAATTAACTATTTAGCAAATGTATGAAAATGAAACAATCCGAGTAATACTTTACCTTCTGTTGTCCGAATAAAACAATTTTAACTAGTTTTGCCAGTCAAGACCAATGCATTCGTATTTCGTATCTATAAGGCATTTAAAAACCTTTCGAATAACTATTGATAAAAATGATTAATTTACTGTTACTTGGCTTAGGTATCATCAACAATTCTCTACTTTACGAAAATCCTGTGGCCAGAAATCACAATCTGGCACCTGCTGGGTGCAATTATCCAATACCAGAGATTCTACTACAGCATGAAAATACCCCAGAAATTCCTCCAAACTCCCTCAGGGGCAGACACATCCCAGAAATCATCCCGCGAGCAGATTGAGCATTTTGTGAGTGATGTCGACAACAGACATTGGAAACGTATGCAGGAGCTCATAGGTCAATCCAATTCATCGCGTGTCGGCGATGATAACTCCACAGAATTGAATCATAATTTATAGTAGAGAGAGAGACAGAGAAAGTAAGAAAAAAACATAAAATAATGTGTACATAATAGATAAGAAAAAAAACATCTTGTCAAGTTCTATATTTTATTTGATAATGCGAAATTATCAATGGAAAAGCCACGAGAAAGAAGGAAACATTCCACAAACTCAAACTGCATAAAGATTTATTTGATGTAAAAAAAAAACATTACAGACTACGGGAATTCTAGGGCGCGATTGATAGAACAAATTTGCTTTTCTGAATCAATTTTCTTTTTTTTCTTGTGTAAAATTGAGATTCTCTTTATAGAAAAAAGAAATAAAAGAAAGGAATGTGCAAAAGAGAGCGGTGTTATGACTTAAAGCAGTAGCTGTATGATTCCGTCGAGGATTTTGACTCTGGGTTGCATAATCCACAGACTTTGCTCTTCAAATTGAACGATGTACTTATTTGCAGGAGATTCTTCTGGTCAAATTGGATGCCTTTGAAAAAAATACCATCTTTTATCTCCAAAATATCTTCCGGAGTTATGTGAATCCTAAAAAGAGGCATAATTTTTTTTTAGCAATAATTATTTTTCAGTATCGTTTCACTAAAATCTCACCACAAATGCTTCGTAAGATGTTGATTTTGATTCAAAGTGAGATTTTTAATGGGAATTCTCAAATCTCCTTCCGTCACAAATGGACTGTTTACAACAACATACTCAGGATCATCAGGAGAAAACCACACAGTCGTCTGTCCAACGAAATACTTTATGGCGAATTTTTCCGGCAGTCCAACTCCAACGAGTGGTTGAAGGAAGACAGCAAAGCTCGTTTTTGGGGTACAATCAGCGGCTAGAAGGAGAGCACAGGGCTTCTTATTGCGCTCCACAATCAACTTGGTCAAATCCACATGATTGTCCTCAAAGGTATGTAGAATGCCTCTTGCTACGCTGCACGTCTTGTAAACACCCCAACTGAGTAGTTGAGTATCCAATTCGTTATACTTAATGTCGTTGGTGTTCTGATAGAGTCTGGAGAAATGGACCAAAGACCCCAAGCTTGCCCCATTGATATCAACCTTGAAAGATTGATCAAGTTTTGAGGGCATTGTCACTTTTACGTCCATCCCTTTGGTCCATTCCCTTGTGGTTGTGTCTGGATAGGACATGAAGGATGAGTAGAGATGCTGGAGTCTTGTTATTGCCTCATTATACCACGGTGGCATCTTCAAATTGTGAAAAAATACAATTTTATATTAAAAATGTGCACGTGACTCTGATAAATAGTCCAACATTATCAATCAAAGTCATTATCAATAGTACAAATATCAAGAAATTGACACAGTTTAGGCCTATTTGCAAATAATAAAGACATTGAAGATGACAGGATGCTCTTATAAAGATAAAAATTCCGCTCCAAAAGCGAATACATAGGGTAAATGTCATAATTCAAAACCATTTCCAGACGCTTTAACTTTGACAGAAGGTTCAACACATAAGTTCAATTTTTTTTTTGAAGAGAATTACATAAATTTGCTCCTTGACTCTTCTTAGAATATTACTGTTTAGTGAAAATTCTTTAGATATTAATTTGAAAACTTCTTAAATACAAAAAAAATACGCGAGCGTAAAATGCTTCTATTGGAAACATATTAATCCAAATGGAGACAAGGGAACGTTTCTAATTGTAGACAAACAGTGTAAGTGAAACCGCGACGACAGGCTTCCAAAACCTTCTTGAGTTGCGTTTGAGTGGAGAATTTATTCTTATTCCTAGTGTTTTCTCCTTTCCCATCTAAAGCAATAAGAAAATCTCTCCAAAAAAATCATATTTCCGGTGTTTCCTATTGAAGCATTTGCAGACACTTCAGAAAAACCCTTTTTGCTCACGAAATAGCCGAAATAGGTAATTATTTCTTTTGAAAACTTCACGTACCGTTAACAATAAAGATTACCACTTGATTTAACTAAAATTAGCCAGAAATATGACATAAATGTTAAACAAAACGAATAAACAACAGTCACCTTATTGTGTTTTTCATTGGAAAACACGGTCGATCGATGAAAATTTCGTTGGTGAAAAGGTACACCTTTAATTTTTCTGAGAAATTAACAAATTAAAATTTGTGAATATGAATGGATTTTCGCTTTATTTGGAACAAAATTAACTAAATAATGTAACTGTGGTATAGAAAATATATAAATATAGTAATTTAGTATTGTATTTATCATGAAAACAGTGATGTTTCCATTTGGAGTAGCGAAAAATTTCCAATTGGAGCAGGTTTTGAATTAGCTGAATTCACCCCACCCCAAATATTCTAAAACATAATTTGTGAAATCCAAAAATTCAAAAACTAGTCGAAGACCAGAAGCACTTCAAAAATTTTTAGAAAAATCTAAAGTATTCTAAAAAAAACGTTTATAAGAAAATCTACAAAGAAAAAATATTTCGTAAAATGGTTCGTAAATGTTTGTGAATTTCTACTAAGGACTTCTGAAATGCTCGTAAAGCGTGAAATTCACTAAAAAGTTCGCAAAAGTTTGTTCGTTGCTTTTTCAAAAACTTTGTTGGTACATTTTTTTGTTTGGTAAAAATTTACGAAAAAATGACAAAATTTTACGAACATTTTTCTGTGTAATTTACAGACATTTACGTACAAATATTTGTAAAAGAACAACAATTAATTGCTTGCTTGCTTACTTTATAGTGAATTGTACGATTTACAAGCATGGTGTAAGATCCTAATGAGAATTCACAAACTTTTACGAATAATTTTATAAAATATTTCTCTATGTGTAGGATTCCAATAAATATGATAAATTAAGAGAATTTTAATATAAGTTCCACTTAAACAGAGTATCTTGAAAAAAGTTTAGCGAATCACAAAGAATAAAAAGAAGGAATTTTTTAAGTTCCGAAGAAGCAGATAAACTAAAGAAAATATTAGTTCATCCTTAAAATTGAAAAAAAAAATTAGGAAATTTTAAGAATTCAATGAGCTTCGAGAAATCCAAAGAATCGAAAAAAAAATTTCTCAAAAATATTTTAAGAAAGGAGAATGGTCAAATCCGGTCCCGGAACCGCCACGAACGGGACCTATGTCAATGGATAGACATTAGTATAGGTAACAACTTTTGTTCTGGGACCAATGTTCTAAAACATGGAGGAAAAGTTCTGGTGGAACATAAAAACTATTTCTTACAAGGAAGAATGGTCAAAAGTATATAGGGGAGACTGGGGCACCACCAAACACGGGGTACCACCAAACAGTAATTTTTATTTCTAAACTACTTGGACTATCTCGATCATTCCTTCAGTGGACAAGCATCCCTATAGTGCCTATAAATTCCTATCGGTCTTATCCTCTGATATCCAATATCCGATTAAAAAATCGAAGTGTTTGGTGGTACCCCGTGTTTGGTGGTGCCCCAGTTTCCCCTATGGGCACCGATTCATCTTTATCCAGAAATGGAGTAGGCGCATTTTGCAGATACTGGTATAAGATTAAAAAAAAATTCTCGAGACCCAGGACGATAAACGCTGGGAGTCCTTGTAAAACAGCCTGTATCTTTCCGAAAAATCACTATTTTGACAACAAATTACGCAAGAACTGCTAAAGCGATCTTGATGAAATTCGGTATAGGGTCAGTGTATTACTTAAACTTTTTATCCATGCATACCACCCCCTCCCCCCACCCTCCATTCTTGTAGCCCCCATACAAAATGAGAGCATTTTACTTTATAACTCCTTTCTGAGAAGAGGTATTTTCAACAATCCTCACGAAGAAATTTTTGATCGAGCTTGATTGAATGAAAAAAAGTGAATAAGTAATAACATTAACAATAATTTTCCAGATTTTTTATATTTCATTTTGCGCCTCATTAAGATCTGTTGATACATGAAAGATAGAAACATATCCTCATATAATCAAATTGGCATTAGTGGTGAGTTTTTTGGTATTGTAATCAAGGTTTTGGAGTTGCTTCTCGATTTATTGTCTACAGAAGTTGTACTAATATGCAATTCAGTCAATTCAGTGGATTAGTATGCTAGTTAAAGAGTTTTCCCTAAGCTTTGTTCCCATGTCGAATTTCAGCTTTTTACCTCCTCTCAGATAGGAATTATAAGGTAAAATGCTCTCATTTTGTATGGGGGCTACCAGAAGGGTTGATGGACGAAGGGTTCGGTATGTATGGTTAAAAAGTTTTCTTTAAGCCTTGTTCGCATACCATATTTCAGCATTGTACCTCTTCTCAGAAAGAAGTCGTAAGATAAAATGGCCTCATTTTGTATGGGGGCTACAAGAATGGAGGGTCGGGGGAAGGGGTGGTATGCATGAATAAAAAGTTTAAGTAATGCACTGACCCTATACCGAATTTCATCAAGATCGCTTTAGTCGTTCTTGAGTAATTCGTTGTCAAAACAGCGATATTTCGGAAAGATGGAGGCTTTTTTACAAGGACTCCCAGCGTTTATCATCCTGGGTTCCGGCAATTTTTTAATCTTATATCAGTACCTATAAAATGCGCCTACTCTCGTTTGTGGCGATTCCGGTACCAGCGCCCATATAGTTTTGACCATTCTCCTTTGCAATTTCAATTTCAAGAAACTTTTTTGAGAAAATTCGTGAATACTAAAAGGAATTTCATGACTCCTGAGAACTCAGGAAAAATTACTGAAGAATTGAGGAAATTTAAAGAAAAGCGTATAATGCTCGTAGCGGTATTTATTGCCTCAGCACTAAAATAATTTATCAAGAACTCTAAACTTCATTAATATTCATTTGCATGTTAGTTTATCAGGTTTTTTAATTCTATTTGGCACAAAACTTATTTCTACAACTGCTCAATCTAGATAAATAATTCCAGAGTTTTACATTTTATTGAACATTATTATAATATATTACTCATTAATTTAAAAATTTCAGATAGAGAAAGCAAAGAATATATAGAATTTATATAGAATGGTCTTTTAATAAGGTCTTAAAATGACTTACCCTATTTGGTTTAATTTGCAGAGCCAAGTTAGTGATCTTCGTAAATGGTGAAAAACGATCCTTGCATTTCAGCAGGAACATGGGTGGTGTGAATTTTATGATGCCTTTGGGACAACTTTCATCCTTCTCCAGGGCATTCAAATGTTCCTTTACATTTTCATCCACATTAAAAGACCCTGACACTGAAATCACGGACTTGTTCTGTGGACATCTACTTTCTTTGGCATCAGTCACCTGGCCAAAAGTAGCTGATGCCTTGAATGTTCCCGGTGATTGAGCATAAATCAAAGGCACGTAGAAACCTTCAAGGCAGAGCTGTGAAAAATAGGAGCATTGAATTTAAGCAATATTTGAGAATTTGTTTCAATTTTCTCCATTTTACGCACGAAAGATTAATTTTTAAAATTTTAGTCAAAATTTCCTACTTTAATCTACAATGGCTACAGTAAGATCAACTTCCGCTAATTCTCTACCACATTTTAGATTTTCTTTTGGAAGAAAGAATGTTTTTCTCTTTCGTTTTAGCTTAAGGAAAAGCGTGAAGAGTTTCGAAAGTATCTGGAGGATTGTGGATTAATTGCATTCATGACTAAAACTCTAACACGTCTGTACGAAACTAAAGAACGTCCAGCTGATGGTGTAGAATTTTTGAGGAAAATGCTTCAAGAGATGGATCAAATGGGGCCTGAAGAATTTGCCAGAGGAATTACGGATACTTCCTCTAAAAAAGGCATTCCTCCTTATTGTGAAGAAAAACCAGAAGAACTGAGAGAGAGGGTTTCTCATGCTGCGAAAGCCCCTTCTAGGAGTCCTTCTCCAATTCGAGAAGTTCACGTTCCTGAAGAAAATACCCCAAGCACATCTGTACATCAAAATGGCCAAAAAAAGCCAGAAATTGAACGGGCAAGTTCGTACACTTGGTCTGAGAGGCTCAAAATGCAAGAACAATCTCAGAAAGAATCATCTGCTGGCTCATTCAAATCAGCAGAAGATGCCCCTTTGAATTCCCCAAATCAAGATGCTTCACAAAAAAATTAAATTTGACCTCTTACCCGAAAGATCGAGGCATCATGGACTTCTGAAATTCTCTTCAGGGAAGCCTGGATTGTGTGCTTTCCCGAACTCTTTGTCGTCATCAATCTAACCATAGCGCTCCATCGATGCAAGGCTGTGGCATTGCGATTAACCAAATCATTCGTGTGAGTCAATTCAATGTTTAAATTCCTAGCAAATAAATCCGGATTGGAATTTGAGTGGTCGTGCAGGAGATTAATTGTAAGGAGTATCTTGCTGTCATCTTCATTCCTAATCAGCCATTTGATGTATTTGTAGTTGCCCAGGTGCGTTGTTATCACCTGCAGAATATTTGCCGTTTGCAGTGCTTGTCCAGCAATTTGTGGCATATGTCCATTTTCCGGCATCAAGAGATTCGTGAATTCAAAGATACTTGGCATGATTTTCTTCATACCCACAGACAATTGTACCTTCGTTCCCAAATCTCCAATATCCCAATCCAGGACAGATACTGCCCTGTCGTCCTCAGATTCGGTGTAAATGAAGTGATTGGAGGGTCTGGTGTCACTATCGAGCAGGAAAAATTCACGAATATTTACACTCATCCGTGATTTCAAAGCGAAACCACTGTTTGTCATTTTTGGACGAATAAAACTCAGTGATACTCCTCCACCCATAAAGTCCAGACCAAGTTCACTATTGATGGGGACATACCCTAGAAAACCCTGATCTTGTTGCACTTGGTGTTCATAGTTGAGGAAGGGATTATAGCATCTTGAGAGGCAAGTAGCATAGGATGAGTATCTCATGTCAATTTGATGGTTCCTCATTGTCGTGGTCAAATGAACGGGGAACGTTATGTTACCACGAAGAGCTGTAGCCACGGTACTCTCTATAACGACTTCAGCTGGTGTTCCAAGCACCGTTGGCACGGAGTACCGATTCATGAAAGGCCATCGAATTGTTTGCATATTTATGTGGGTTTCTCCCATGACAATTGTCTGCAATCGCGAAATGACTGCAACAGAAAAGTAATAATCCCTGATAACAAGAACCTTGGCAAAAAAATTAGGAATGTTCAAAATAAAGAAAGGGTTAAAGAAATTTTCTTGTTTTGTTTTTTTTTTAGTTTTTATCGAAGGCTGAGGCAGTTTAGGAAAGGACAGTTGTATCTTTTACTATTTTACTGCTCGAACTCCAGAGAGAGAGAGAGAGAGAGAGCTGTATATAATCCCTGGATCTTTCCACCCCCCAGGGACCACTTTTTTGATAAATCTTAGCGTTTCAGACGATTTCTGATAAATGTCGTCACGCTGTTTGTCCGTCTGTCTGTCTGATCCATCTGTCCGTCCGACTCTCGCCAGCTTTAGAGGCCAAACGATAAGAGATAGCGACTTGGGACGTTCGGGGGACCTCCCATTTGTTGACCCTGGAGGGGAATTCTGTAACGCTCTGGCAATGCCATATAACAAATTGGGTTCGAATTTTCAAATTTCAATTTCAAATTTCAATTTCAATTTTCAATTTATTCAATTTATTTGTTTCAATTTATTTATTTCAATTTTAGGAGAGCTTTTTCGAAAATGCGATTCTGTAGCCGTGACATTGCCATTTCAGCTCACGTGGCATTGTCAGAAGTCACATATTTGAGATTTCTGGCAATTCAAATCACAATGAATTTTGTTAAACAAATAAACCAAGAGTTACTGTATTTTCATAAAATCATCAAGTAAAGGGATTTTATTAAAAAATCAATGAATTGCATTTTCGAACTCATATGATATGACAAAAAAAAGCTCGATTGGCACTGTCAGGTTTCGAACTCACGCGTGATAATGCCACGAAAATTACAGAATTGCCCTGCTGGAATCGTGCGATTTTTTTCATTTTTTTGATAAGTTTTAGAGATTACCTAGGCGGACATTTCGTCCATATAGCCGTCTTCTGATGTCTTCAAATGTTTGTGAATTCCTACTGATGACTTACGAAATGCTCGTGAATCGTATAACCCACAAACAAGTTTGTACTTTTTTCACAAACATTGTTCGTGAAATGATCATTTGACGAACATTTTTTGTACTTTTACAAACATTTGTTCGTAAATGTTCGTAAACTCACAAAAAATGTTTGTAATTTTTTATTTTTTTGTAAAAAATGATTTTTTTTCATTTGTTCGTAAATGGTCGTGAAATGTTCGTAAAATGTTCGACAGGAAGAAAATTTACGAACAAATGACAAAATTTTACGAACTTTTTTGTATGTTTGCGACCATTTACGAACAA
Organism: Phlebotomus papatasi; assembly: GCF_024763615.1. Lineage (NCBI taxonomy): Eukaryota > Metazoa > Arthropoda > Insecta > Diptera > Psychodidae > Phlebotomus > Phlebotomus papatasi. The sequence continues at coordinate 84,716,256 of NC_077222.1, forward strand.
ATGTTTGTAAAAGTACGAAAAATGCTCGTCAAGTCATTATGTTACGAACAATGTTTGTGAAAAAAGTACAAACATTTACGAACATGTTTGTAGGTTATACGATTCACGAGCATTTCATAAGTCTCCCATTGGATTTCACAAACATTTACGAACATTTTTACAAAATATTTTTTTCTCTGATGAAGTCTTCTGAGTGAAATTTAATTTTTTTACTAACCAAAAACCGACTGTCTATTGATCAACATTGATCAAAAACAATTTTTGAAGTGGCCAAAATTTTTTTTATATTGATCAAAATTTGTTTTTTATTAATCAAAATTGAACTGTCCATTGAACAAAATTTATTGTTAACTGCACAAAATTGATCTTTTTATTAATCAAAATAATTTTTTATTGACCAAATTGAATTTTAATTGCGCAAAATTGATCTTTCTGTTGATCAAAATTGTTTTTTTTTTATCAAAATTGTTCTTTTGCTCGGTAAAATTGTACGAAATCAAAATTCACGTCCCTGTCTTTCTTATAAGGTTTGTCTAAATCTAACCTACTTTTTCGGATTGAAAATTGGAATCAACTAAATTTAATTTGTTGTGATGATCAAAAGAAGAAGCAGAGTGCGAAAGTGTAGAATCGGCATATGAAGAACCTTTGAGAACGAAATGGATGTGAATTTTCACTTTATTAAATTTTCCTGATCTAAAAGGTATGCTGGAGCCATTACTAACCAAAATCGAACTCATTAGTGATCAAAATTGATTTTTCAGCATCCAAAATTGATCTTTTTAGTGATCAAAATTAATTTTTTTTTGTTGATGAAAATTGTTTTTTTTTCTATTAACCAAAATCAAATTATAAATTGACCAAAATGTATTTTTTATTGGTAAAATTTGAGTATTATTTGTTCAAAATTATTTCTCGATTTAAAAGAACAAATTTCTCAAAATTAATGGACTAAAAAATATTTATAATTATGTGAACGAATAGTAGAACGAAAGAAAAATGTTAACTTACTGTCTCCATCTGTGAGGTTCATAACTGTCGTTTGATTGATGTAGTACGAAAGCACGGCTTTGCCTTCAACGTTGAGAATAAATTCCAAATGTAGAGGAGTCTGTGGAATCGGATGCAATTTCAATCCATTGAGAATGCTCCTGAGTCCATCAAATTGCTCGATGGGAAGTGCAATTTTCTCTATTAGCTCAGCTAATCCTCTTATTTTGATGAAAACCTTTAATGAAACGTTTTCATATAAGCCGGTAAGTGGATTTTCATTTTAAGCTTGTGGAATAAGCGGTCTTATATGGGATCGTTTATCCATACGGCTTAACTTAATCAATTTATTATCAGGCAAGATTTTTGGAAAAACGTAGACATAAGATTAAATAGGGGACGGGTGGGCAGTTTGACGCAGTTAAACTTTTTTTAGGATTCATTTGTGAAACAATAATGACCCATACTTAAATAAAATTAAACACTGTTAGCTCCTCTTGTTGGGTATTGTCTATTTTAAAATTTGTAGTGCTACTCCTAGATATTTACTCATCATCCTAAAAATGTGAATTTTCAAAATTAATGCATACGTCAAACTTCCCCACCCTCCCTTACTACACTGAGAAAAAAAGAGGGTGCGATTAACTTTTTTTCCTCATAACTTTATCACTTTTTAGGTGTAAAAATATATCAACATTTTTTAATGTTAAATTTACACCTTTTTATGGGTAAAATTAACATGAAAAAGGTAACTTTAACCCCTAATACACATAAAAAGGGTAATATTTACACCGATTTCGCATCAATACTGCAGGGTAAAATTAACATTTCTGGAATGTTATTTTAACTTTGTCGGATTTCTCTCAGTGTATGGGCGAATAATCCATAGTTTGCTTCATATTGTATCTACACTGACTGAGAGAAATCCGACAAAGTTAAAATAACATTCTGGAAATGTTAATTTTACCCTGCAGTATTGATCCTAAATCGGTGTAAATATTATGCTTTTAGGTGTATTAGGGGTTAAAGTTACCCTTTTTCATTTTATTTTTACCCTTATAAAAATGTAAAATTAACATTAAAAAATGTTGATATATTTTTACACCTAAAAAGTGTTAAAGTTTTGAGGAAAAAATGTTAATCGCACCCCCGTTTTTTGTCAGTGTAAGGAAAACTATAACATCCCGCTGTTTAATTTTACCCCTGACTAATTCTGCCCCAGTCCCCCCTTTCCAATATTGATCACCGATCACCTTATTGCACATGGGATAATTTATAATACTCGAGGAAAAGGTGACGAAGAATAATAAAATATTTCTATTACTATTTTTTAAAAGTTTAATCATAAAAATATTTCACAAACTTACCGAAAACTTTCCTGTGTACTTCCTTAGAGACTCTGTGTCCAGGCGAAGATATACCACTTCAGGGATATCAGTTTTATCATCTAAAAGGGAAAATTGTGTTTAGAAATAAAATATTTAAAATAATTTTTAGAAAAAAAACTCACCAGCAACTATAAGAGATTGAATTCCAATTCCAATCGCCGATTGATGAACAGTCCCATCCATGTAGTTTCCTGTCCAATACTTTTTCTTTGACTCTGGTGGTAGATGGCGGGACAAGAAGCCCATCATATCTTTCCTGCAATTGTGAAAAGAAATACCTGAAAATGTTAATGTTTGATAAAACTTTTCAATCTTACATATTCTCATAGCAAGGATGTGTTGTTTTCTTCAGGCCCAATATAGTTGTCCTGTAGAAATTCCTCAAGTGCGGGCAAGTGTCACTAAGCATGAATTCGTGAATGCTCATGAGACGAGCTGGGGAAGGTTTGGACATGAGAAGCATCATCAGAGCCGCCACTCTCAACTGAAGAGGGGTATCCCGGGATTCAAGAATTGGCCAGTACAACTCATAAGTCTTTTCTGGACGCACATGAGCAAGGGAAAGTGTGGACCATATGGCCAGGAAGCGAATGTCTGTATTCTGGGGATAGTCTCCCTTAATTATTGGCTCCAGGTATTCAACAACATTTCCCAGTTCTAAATTACTCAGAGCCAAAAGATAGAGCATTTGCTGCTCATAGTCCGGGCTGTCTGTAAAAATTTGCAAAGAATAAATAAAGATGAAAGATAATTAAAATTTCCAAGGATGCTCACTGAAGAAGAGATCAAAGTATTTCTTCACATAACGCTCAAACACGTCTACAGTCATCTTCCCGCCCACAAATGTATGATGGATGAGAGTTGCATAGCTAAGAACAGCAGCCTGTTTCACATCTGGACGATCTGAGCCCAGAGACAGAAGAATCTCGCACTCCCTCACTAGATCCTGGCTCATCTCGTCAATGTGGAAGGGCAGAGCCATGAGAAGCTGCACAGCCGTTGTGGGTTTCACACTCTTTTTGACCACAAGATCACGCGTTAGCAGTACCGATGCTCGTGTTCCCACGCGCGAAACAAACTCAAAAAAGAGATTTCTTATGGTTTCCTGTCGATAGGATGTACCAATGTCGATCTCCTTGAAAAGCTTCTCCAGTGCTTCGAATTCCATGAAACCAATTACTCTAAAAGTTTCCGCCACGTGACTGTCAATGGGATCTTCAAAGTCAAGATCAGCAGCATCCAGGGCATCTGTGAGGTAGTTCAGGAGGTAGACAACATGACGAATTTGATGATCGTCGGTGGCTGTATTCCTGCCAGCTGTGGGATCTTTATTGTGATTTACATACTCAAGGGATGTAAGGAGTAATTTGTCAACATCCAGAGAAATCTCCTTGGGATGCATCCGCTCCTTTACAAAATTTAACTCAAGCCTGAAAAATCATGTAAAAAATTTAGCTTTAGATGAAATTCTTATTGATCTTACCTCTTGCAATTGCATATCAATCGATATCATGTTCGAAATGGACAAGATTACCAAGTCTACAGAATATTTTGGATAGCAAAAAGAATTTTGGTTGATTCTAAGAGCGTTATACGGGCTTCAGACCTAAGACTTAACCATCTGGCTTAACTCCTCTAGTTCCTAATCGGTCACGATTTAAAAAAAATTGTTGTTTAGTATTAGATTATAAGGGCAAATGATTCATTAGATTTTGAAAAATCGATAAAATTGCTTGTTATTTAGATTTTTGAGACCTTCGGAAACTGGGCTAAACCTCCAGTCTGAAGCCGACATTATACCTGGCGCACAATAACTTTTGTTTTGTTTTGTAAACATGTTTTTGACATTTCAATGAGAGTGAATGAAACCAAGATCTAGTCATCTCGCTCACTCTCACAGGAAATTTTGAAAATATATTTACAAACAAGAGTTATTGTGCGTTGGGCATTATGCCTGGATGATGATGATGAATAATTTTATTTCTCCCTCTGCAAACTACTGCTTAGGGATATTATGCCTGGCGAACAATAACTTTTGTTTTGTAAACATATTTTTGACATTTGAATGAGAGTGAGTGAGATCTACATCTAGTCATCTCGCTCACTCTTATAGGAGATTTTGAAAACATGTTTATAAATAAAAGTTATTGTGCGCTGGGCATTACTCATGAATCTTTCAGTAGGCGAAAGTACTCTCCCTTCGAACGTTCATACCTTCGAATAATGTGAATTTTCTTTTAGTTTTCCTAAGACATTTATACACATTTCTATTAAATTTTAGTTGGCTTATCATCAATTGCTGATAATTCCATGATAATTTAGTGTAAGGGCAGAATCACATTGTCAGTAAAATGCTAACCGTATTTCGTTAATTTACGAGTTTTCATTGCAATTCTTACGCAAATTCTCGATTACGGTATTACCTTATCTCATACTCGGTGGCACTAGGTGAAAATAATATAAGAAAATTAAAGAAATAAAAAGAAAATGCGATAAACGGGAAGCCAAAAAAACTGTACGATTAATTTCTCTTACAGTTTTTTTTGCTTACCGTGTTTATTGAATTTTCGCTTTATTTCTTCAATTTTCCTTTATTATTTTCACCTAGTGCCACCGAATATGAGATAAGATAATACCGTAATCGAGAATTTGCGTATGAATTGCAATGAAAATGCGTAAATTAACGAAATACGGTGAGGCTACGGCGAGCATTTTAATGTAAATGTGATTCTGCCCTAAATCTCTTACGAAAAACTCAAGAAATTCACGTTATTCGAAGGCATGAACCTTCGAACGGAAAGCACTTTTCCCTATAAAAAGACCTTTTTAAAGATTTGTAGAATTAATAATAAACTGAACAGGTTGAACGCTAAGTTATAATTTTTGTATGATTACCCCTCTATGGTCAAGTATTAATCTTGGAAAGAATCAGCGTGCTTGAGACTATTTAACAGAAAAAAATATTTCGTAAATGTTTGTGAATTCCTACTAAAGGCTTACGAAATGCTCGTAAGTCGTACAACCTACAAAAAAGTTCGTAAAAGTTTGTAATTCTTCACAAACTTTGTTCGTAACACGTGCACTTGACGAGCATTTCTTGTTCTTTAACAAACATTTAATTATGATTTCCGAGCGGGGAAATCAGTAATTTGGAAATAAAGAAGACGTGTCGCTTCTTTCGATGTCCACTTTATTCTCTTTTTCTTTCTTTTGATACATGATATTTATGTGATTGCTCTCCCTTCGATCTTCTTTGTCTTTTATCAGATAATCTATTTTTAGAATTTTATGATCTTATGACGATTTGTCAATTAAATATCAAAGAGTGATCCATATAAGTCGAAACTGTGAAAGATTAACATTCTCAGAAAAAATAATATAAACATTTCCACATTCTTATGTCGCGTCGATTGAAAAATGAGGACACTTAATATATGATTTATGATCATGAGGTCTAACTATTTGTTCGTTCATTTTTGTTTGTCTGGCAAAACTTTACGAACAAATTACAAATTTTTACGAACATTTTTTGTGTGTTTCTAACTTACGAACAATTTTTTGTAAAAGAACAAAAATGCTTGATAAGTGATCATATTGCAAACAATGTTTGTGAAGAAAGTACAAACATTTACGAACTTTTAGTGGGTTATAAGATTTACAAGCGTCTCGTAAGTTCTTAGTAGGAATTCACAAACATTTACAGCAATTTTACAAATTTTCTTTTCTGTATACAGAAAATGAAAGCGGGCTGGAGTTGATATCCATCTTGCTGAATTTAGAGATCTTCGAAACACGGTCGTGACTTTGAGTAGCTAAATCTAGGTAAGGATATGCAGGCACATTTTGCACATACTGAGCCTTCGAACGATACGAATTTTCTCTTTTTTCGCAAAGAACTGGCACATCATTTATCCAGTTCTGTCATATTTCTCGTAAGCAATTGCTCACACTGAATTTTCAACAAGGCAATTTCAACTCAAATCATATTCAAAATTTAACGTATTTAGTGTTAAAATCTTCCAAAAAGAACAAATATTAAATAGAATTCATTATTCATCAAATATTGGAATAAAAATCGATAATTTTAATCAATTTATTTTTAATGTCCAATTTTATCCTCAAAGTGTCACAAATAAGAAACTGGGCAAAATTATGAGCCTTTCCCCTTTATGTGATCTCATGCTATATACTCGAAAGTCATTTTTTCAGCAAATTCAATGCATCATAGCCAAAAAATTGCACTACAGTAGCAAGGTTTCTCGATGGTTTGTGACAGAGCAGTACCTTTAGAATAAATAGAAATTGGTTATAGAGCAGAACCTCGCAGGCCTCTTTAACATTTCTTTGGTTCAAATTTATGTCATTTTTCCATATAAAATCGACTTAATCGCAATACAAGGCCAACTTTGACGTGTTATTTCAAGGTACCATAACTTTAAAGAAAAAAATCTTTGTATAAGGTTTAGTGAGGATACTAGTCAACTATTATTTGGCAGTATTAGATTTCAAAAATTCGAATTTTTTTTATCGATTTTTTTGCCAGGTTTTGGGTATTCTGCCCCACTATGCGTCGGTGTCATGCAGTGCAGACGTATTTAGAAGTAGCTCCTCGCGGGCAGCCTGGCGTCCACCCCAGTTTTTGTTCATTCAACATTTCCCATTTTATTAAATACCGTTAATTCGCGTTGCCACCACAGAAAATATAATTTTCTGAATTCAACGGTTAGAATTGGAAAATTTGAGATCGAATTCGTTTGCAAGAAATACAGATACAAAGCAAATGCAGATAGCACAGTTGCTGATTCAACTCACTCTGAATTGATGTACTGAGCAGAGCCCGTTGATTCAAAGATGTTCACCAGTGTAACTCCCTTGACGGTGGCTTTAGCCACAAAAATTCCAGAATTCTTATTGGGCTTCAGCTCATAGAATCCCTCATTGCCGACCACCACCTTCTGTTCGGTGTTCTCAAGGCAAGGTACATTGGGTACATTGATCCTTGAATGGTGGATGGCACTGCCATGTGGAGAGCAGGATTTTAGATCTACGGTTTTTCGCACCTGCCAGTGTGTAGTGCGATTGGTAACGAGATAGCTAGTGCTGCAGAAACCATGAAGACCACCCTCGTTCATGGTGAAGAGACCACTCTTCTCAACCTGCAGCTGGAATGTTGAGGCAAAAGCACGCTTGAAATTCGACGTCCATGCTTTCTCCTTTGCATTCACGGCCACATAGTTGATAGCACCATTGTTGGCAATGATTATCTTAAACGGTGCCCGCAATTCGTCCGACATCCACATTCGCTTCGGGTCAGCATGTTTTGGCGGGAAGATATTCACTTCTCCATGTGGCGTAATCTGTGCAAAATGAAAATGAAAAAAAAACCAAAAGAATTCAATTCATTCACCAACAAATACTTGTCTACGGGACACTACAAGCTCAAAGCAGTTGAATGGAGCAAATGTGTTGGATCAAGTACATTTGGAGATTTGTGCTGAGAGTGAGAGAGAGGAAATCGCATTATCAAAAGTGGAAATATTTCCTATCACTAATTTGCTTCATTCACTGCAGTGTTTCAGCGAGAAAAATGGCCAGACCCAAGCCGCTAGAGTTGTAGAGTCAATTCTCTGCAGCTGAAAGAGTCCTGTAATGCGCCACCAAGTTGGATTAACATTGTGCTGGCTGTTACCCTCACGAGCACCAACTTGGACACTTCCTGTGAAATTGTACACATACACTCTGTTTGGCTGGAACAAATTAAATCCTTCCGATAGTCCAAGATGCGAAATATCTATTTATTAAAAAAAATAATTAGGAAGATTCACAGTCACTGCAGAATTTTTTTTTATTGGAAAATTTGATTTTCACTTACAAATAAATAATAAATAACTAAGGTGAGACGAGGCCATGATCCCTCTCTCTCTGGCTGTTTCTCTGAAAGCACTGAAGCTAAGACTGTACAGATAAGCAAAAGAAGGTATATGTTGGAAAAAAAGGAAGCAAGAGAGTCACAAGTTAGGAATTTTAGATCACTTCCCGTCGAAGTTCACACACAGACTGAAGGAATTCACAAAATTCTTCTCTCCAGATGCCTATAACAGAATAAAGTATTTTCTTTCCCCTCGGTACAATGGTACACGTGATAAGCTGGTTGAAATTTTGTGATAAATCTGGGAAAAAGGCTATCGGTCAGTTTTAACCTTTCAGCAGAAAATAATCAACTGAATGTCTTTCTCTTTTTGCTTCCTTAACATCATGCAATATTCTCTACATAATCTCAATGGGTATTTCTTACTCACTCATGCACTTGAATCAGTATTTGTGCGTTGTTTTGGGTGGTAGTTCTCCTATGTTTCTCTCCTTCCTGACACTCACTCCCAAAACCCAATCCCAGTGATATTGGTCACCACAATCTCATTACACTCACTCTCGCATTTCCCTGATAACGATGTCATCCATTTCTGGACACCACAAATAATAAAAATACATTTGCATATTCTACTCCAAAGTCGCCACACAGTCTCCCAAGATCCCAAGAATGAGATTCTCTTTCCAGCTCTGTGAATCTCCAAACCGTGACGTCAAAGAGACTCTGCCACTCACATTTAACAACAACAACAAAAAACAGCAAGGAAAAAATGATTGTCCATACTCAACTAAATGGAAAAAGATTTGTTTAATGTCTTCAAATATCTCTTTTTATACAATGTTGGGAAATTTTTTCTTTAATTTATCTGCAACCAACTAAGTTTAATATTATGGACTTAATTTTTTCCTTTTGTTTTTGCATTCTCTCTATCATATCAGTTACAGTGTAGTATGTAGACTATTTAAAATCTTGACAATTTTCTCCATGGAATCCCTGATAAGAAAAAGAAAAACCACAAAAACCCAATCAAAACAATTTCCTCAAAAAGGATTCTCCAAAAAAAAAAATCAACCACTTACAAATGAATTGGATTTCTCTTATCCAACTGTGTAGCTATATGCTTGAGGTATTGTACAAACATATCCATGCTGGGATTGAAATCACTGCTCTGCGACTGAAGCCAAACTCTCGGCAAAGTGTACACTATCAGGTGTGCTTTGGCAATAGCATCTGTTGGCGTACAGACACGCATCGCAGACAATAAGTAGCGATTGAGGAGTGACGAAATTGCCACCTCCCGCAATGATACATCAGATAAGATGCCCTGCCAACTCAAGATATTCCTAAACAACTTCAATCCACTGCAGAATTGACGCTGGAAAAATGACGTTCTCGCATCTTGGAATCTAAAAATAGTTATCTCGTGATTTTTTTCTTCTACTTCATCAACTTCTCTCTTTTTTTCGCAAATCTGCGAGACACATAAAGGACACAAAAAAAATACTAACTGTTTGGGAAAAATAGGGATGAACACATCATTGTCCAGAGAGGCTTTTATCTTCTCGAGAATGGCATTGAATAATGTTGTGAGTGACTTTGAACATGGTCGAAGAGATGGATATTCATGATAGAGACGATTAATTAACCCCACTAATCGCAGAGTTTGCGATGTTGACAATGGATCCCAGCAATTCTCAATTTGTTCTGTAAATGACAAAAAATACAACAAAAATCGCGAGTGAGTAATGAACACAAAGAAATTTTTCTCCAATCAATGATAAATTTTAATTGCCTTATAGTAGGGGAGATTTTCAACAAGAGTCAACTCGAACTTGTGACTTTAATGTTAGATATACATCAAAAGTACTTTCACTTAAAAGATCACCCTAAATAGCTTAGAAGCCTTAGGAGTAATGCAATTGATTTTAGAACAAAATTTACTACCGGTTCATAACCGATTGGAACTGATTCAGACTTCTCAGAAACTCCAAGACCTTTCCAACAAGCACAAACATGATACCATTTGGTTTAGAAAGACGCTCTCTAGAGCCTTCAAAACTTTTGACCTTGAAAAACCGTTAATAGGAATGATTCAACGGTATTTTCACATACAGTAGACTCTCTCAAATACTGGCATTTGGGACCGAAATGTCACCCGAATTAGAGAGAAATTCGGGCGACAAACTGTTTGAAATACAACGATTTTTTATTCATTTGCATACTAATACTAAGTTTGCATACTTATATTTATGGTAAATTTAGTGAAAACTCCTTAATAATGTAAAATCACATCATGACTAAGACAAACCATGGCATATTTGAGCATATTTGCTTCATTTGATAATAATAACCAAACTAGAAAAATGACAACAATTTTTTTTTCAAATGTAACTGCTGCCCGAATTAAAAAGTAGCCCGATCCTTAAAGAGCCGAATTAGCGAGAGTCTACTGTAATTGTTTGAAAAATCGCACGACGCTTTTTCGAACTATCCCAAAAAACATAGTTTTGGAGAGGAATTGAAGGAGTGTGGGTGTGGAAGTCGACATATAGGGGGTCCCTATAAGTTCCCCAATCTCTATCTCTAACCGTTTGGCCTCCAGGTTTGATGACACCCGGACGAATAACGGACAATCGGGCAACGTGTCGTCAAAAACCTCAGAACTCCAGATCTCCAAAAATTCCCCTAAAATATGATACGTTAAGGTGTCTAGGGGAAAGTGGTCTGCGTTTGAACGCGACAGCCTTTGAATATTTCAATTTTTCTCTTATTTTTCAAAACAAAAATTCTATGTTGTGAACAATAGTCAATACCTACTATTAACTATTTTCTATTAACTTCGATTAACAAAATGGAATTATAGCCTTGGGAAATAAGAGAAAAATTGAAGCATTCAAAGGCTGCAGCATTATTCAAAGGCAGGCCACTTTCCCATATACATTCGGAGCAATTTTGGTCAAAAATTATATTTTTGATAGAATTTTGACGTTTCCGCCTACAGAAATGTAGACGATTTCCTAAGAAATCAATTTTTGACAAAAATTGTTCCCAATAGGTCGAGGACTTTAAGGGGTAAAAACTTTCAAAAACACAGATTATATGTACTACTCTCTCTCTGTGGAGTTCGAGCAGTAAAAAATAACCATTGCGGGGGCGCGAGGAGACGCTATTTAACCCTTTAAGGACGATTGGAACACCGGTGTTCCATAAAGAAAAATATTTTCCTGACTACCTAAAGTTATTTTTTTCCTTATGTTTGTACGTAATTGCAAAGTAGAAGGTTGAAGGAATCTAGGATATTTTTTGCAAGTCTCTAACTATTTGTTATATTGTAAATTTTTAAGCTCAAAAATGACGAATTTTTAAATTCTCATAACGATAACTAATTTTAATTATTTTTTATACTTCCAATTTTTTTTAAGCAAAACTGTTTTGGAAAAAGAATTCAACAATACTCAAACATAATATTTTTCATTAGAGTGAAAATTATCATTTATTGGTATTGTTAGAAAAATTACTTAAATTTTTAGGCTATTTTTGTCCCTATCGCTCATAGAGGTACAAAATACACCGAATCAGACTCTGTTGGATTTTCTATAACTAGATAGGACTTTTACTGATGACTAGGTAGGACTTTTACTGATTTTGTCTATCGGTTTCATTTTTATTGAATATTTTCGGTCCGCAAAAACTGTGTGGTCGTTAAAGGGTTAAGACCCGTCTTAACGGTCGCAGCTTTTACATTCTTGACAAACCATCACAAAAACTTTTTATTTTTACAGTCTTACTATCTAAGAAAAGAACTTATGACACAGAATTCAAATCGGGAAAGAAAGTGAATGAAAATATTATTAAAATCGACGCGATGTCAGACTTTCCGTTCGACACTTCGTATTAAACATGACTTTCTCTTCAACTTTTCATTAAAATGTATAAAAACCAGTCCTTTTTCGACATTTTATCTGTTTTTTTTTTGTCATCCTATAACCACTATCTAGCCAGTCTTTAAAAACTTAAAAAAAAACACAACAAATTTATGAAATAGAATAATGAAATTAGCACTATTAAAACTGGGTATAACAGGATTATTGTAGTGCCTCCGTTATTTGTGAATTAAACAAAACATCAGAAAGGAGTTTAAACGCAAAATTCTCATTATAAGCCTTTTAAAGGTGCATTAAAAGACTTGTCAGACTTGAAAAAATGTAATATTTTTAATATAAATTGAATTTATTTGTTACCTTTTTATAAGAAGTGTTTCTGGGAACCTTGTTCACAGTCTATCGTCTTTATTTTCTCTAAAATAATTTTTAATACTTTTTAAAATTAATAAAAATGTAGACATTGCATTGGTGGCCTATTTCGGCCACCTTCATTTTCATAGTTCCTTGCCCTTCCGGAATTCTTCCAATGTCTCTTACAGATCATCTTACTCGTCAAAGTGACATTTTTTATTATTCTTTTGCATTGTATAATCTGTAGAGTATGCAAAAACTAAAACTTCATTGAAAATCGAGAAACAAAAAATGTGGCCGAAATTACAAGTTGGCCGGAATTTAGCACACTTACCCTAACTGGCTAAGAAATAACACATTTAGATGCGTTTAAAACCGTTCTTTCTAAAAAAAAAAAGCAAGAGGGTTTGTTGGAAGTAATTGACGTATTCCAAGCAACGATACACCAGGTAAATTTCAAAGCATATCTAAGAATTAGAAATTTGGTACATAAAGGCTACGAGATTCGATTGACTCTGTTTCATTTTTCACGTCGGAAACGGACGAATTCGATATGGAAAGTCACATCACAAGGCTCACGAATAGAGAATTATATATTATGCAAGTAAATTCCTCTGACGCAAATAGTGCTATAAAGTTTCTGCTCAGTTCTAAGTCCAATGAATGCCGAGGCTCTACTAGATGGTTCCCCTTCCGATATCAAAGGGGAAGCTTTGAAATTATGATTTTTCACGGATTTTTAAATAAAATTGAGCCTTATAATGATGTAATTTAGCTCCACAAACCAATTGCGAACCTAAATCACATTATATGGCTCAGTTCTATTTGAAAATAGGAGAAAGATCCCAATTTCAAAACTGACCCAAATTCAAAGGTGCTCCACTTCCCCCTAAAAGCAATTCTAAATTTAACGCTTTTTCTCAAGTTTAAGTTCATTTGCAGGACAAAAGAGTCATGACGATTACACAAAGAATTTTATGATAAATGAATCTTATTGTAAATCTCTCTAGACTAGACATTGGAGAGATGCACACTATCGCATCTTTAAGCACAGATCCTAACGTAAATTGTTTGTATGTTTAACAAATTATGTAAAATATATTTCTTCACAATCAGCAGAAAACCTACACATTATATCATGTACCACAGAACAATAAATTTGCTCTTCAAATAAAGTATACAGAGAGAGTAAAAGCGATAAGAGTGCGTCAAATATTCTCATCATTTTATTGTGCAGATCACAAAAAGACCAAAAAAAAAAGAAGCGCATGAAGAATATTTTTCCAGTTCAACTACCATCAGTGATCATCAAACATTCGTACCAGTTAGTTGATTGTTTCTTAGTCTCCTCGTGAGTGAAATATTGGGCTCTGTAATACACTAGGAGGAGGACAAAGTTAGCTGAAGAAACTGTGATTATTGAGAATTGGAGAATGTTCAAGTTATACACGATCTTGATCATTTTGGTGGTGTTAATTACTCAACGAGTTGAATCACAAAATACAACAACAACAACAATAACGAATGCGACTACTCCTACAACCACCATAATTGTGTTCAATATCTATCGACCTCTAGTGCTCTCGTGTAATTTAACACTACCGGAGAATGGAACTCAAGAAGTTAAATGGTACAAAAATGGCACAGCTGTGGAAGATTTGGAGGATATTCAAGGCCGATATCGTGTAATTCCCGAGGAACAGGTCTTTTTCATCGAACAAAGCCATCTTGAGGATCATGGAGAGTACACTTGCCAATACAACACCACTACATGGTTTTTAGAGAAAGAATTTACTGCAGTGGCCAATGTTGCTGCCAGACTCACAAAGAACACCCAAATGATTGAAGGAGAAAATCTCTGGTTACATTGTCGTGTAACCGGAACAAATCCCATTATCAGTTGGATCCTTCCCGATGGCAAAAATACCACAATCACCAATTCAACAGATCGTGTGCAACTCTTTGAGATGGATGGAGTACCAAATTCTGCCCTTGAAATTCTCGATATTCGTCTGGACGAACGAGGAACTTACACATGTGTCGTAAATAATTTGGCCACCGAATTACAGGGCTATCCCCCAGCAATTGCCTATGGATTGGTGAGAGTTCGATCACACTTGGCCCCACTATGGCCAGTATGTGGCATGGCAGTGGAATTTTTCATTCTCTTCGTCGTTCTCTATCTCTATGAGAAATATCGCGATCCCGAAGATGTTGACGATGACAGTGTATGTGACTATATGCCAGCCAAAAGTAAGAGTCGCAAGGATTAAATGTATCCCTTAGGACTCTCCCTCTTTTAGACTATCCACTGCATGTAAATTAATTGACGAAAAATAAATTAAAATGATCCTATACTGGAATTTATTTCGACAATTTCAAGCGTTGCAGGTTAGTCTAATTGCATTTATATATTGGCAAAAAAAAAACAAATGAGCAGTAAAAATTTAAAAAAATAGGCAGTAAATTTACATTAAAAACGGTCGCGGATCAAATGAAAAACTCCCTTTTGCCAAAACCTAAACCATAATTACACTGCTTTGAATTTTCTCGCTATCGACGAAATTTAACTTTTTACTGCTCATTCTTTACAGTCCCCATATAAATAGGTCAACTTTTGAACATCTTAACAATCCCACCTTCTATAATCCTTACAAAATCTCATGTTCTCCGATCAGCCTCAAACTTTACTAAAGAAATTTGATACATAAAGGCTACGATATTCAATTTGATTGACTCTGTTTCATTTTTCAAGTAAATTCCTCTGACGCAAATAGTGCTATAAAGTTTCTGCTCAGTTCTAAGTCCAATGAATGCCGAGGCTCTACTAGATGGTTCCCCTTCCGAAAATGTGTTTGGTCACTTTATGATCACCAATATGAGGCACTAATAGACTTTCCCGGCCGTCTGTCTGTTCGTCCGGCTGCTCTTTTGAGCTTAATAACTCCCAACCAAACTAATGCTCTACACACACTTACGACTTAAGCCGAGAAACGGATTAGTCAGAAATTGATGGAAATGTAATTTAATAATTATTTTAATTAGAATTAGGTTAAGTCGCCTCTCGGCTTTAGTCGTAAGTGTGTCTAAGACATAAAACAAATATCGATTTGCGGTTTTCGGAAAAGATTATCGGTTGAAAAATGCAACTTAATGCATGAACCCCCTCCCCCTCAAAACCCCAAGCCAACTTTCAACCATTTTTAAAACCTCTTTTTTTTTTGTTTTTTTAATGAATTAGCCCCTATGGCATAGATCGGGTTCAAATTTTGGTATGGTAGACAGGCTTAAGACCTAAGGCTTAGTTACATGTGACAGGCCGGCTCCAAACCTGAGGCTAATGCCCCTAATGCCAGTACCTCGCTAAGATAGCTTTGTTGATGATTTATAGGAGCTTCAAACCATCTGGCTTAACTCCTCTAATTAATTATCAAGCATAATTTTTAAGGAAATTATTGTTTAGTATTGAATATTAAGGGCAAATGATTCATTAGATTTTGAAAAATTAATTTAATTGCTTGTTTTTAAGATTTTGGAGATCTTCGGGAACTGGGCTAAACCTTCAGTCTGAAGCCGGCATTAGGATGAGCCAGATACCTTTAAGCGGTCTTCAGACAAGAGGTTTAGCTCAGTGCCTGAAGGCATCAAGATCCTAAATAGCGAGCAATTTCATTGCTTTTTGAGAACCTAATAGGTCTTTCATCTTTAATAATCAAATCCTAAGTAAAATTTTGCGAAAAATCGTGATTGGTAAGAAATCAGAAAAGTTAAGCCGTATGGCTAAGTCTTAAAGACCTAAATTGAAACTTTGTGCTAAGATTCTGACAATATTGGAATCTGTAAAATAACATTTTCCGAAAACTTAAACGAAGTCCGTTTTCAAGTATTTGGGAGGAAGTGGGGAACCTTTGAAATTGGGATTTTTCACATATTTTTAAATAAAATTGAGCCTTGTTGTGATATAATTTAGCTGCACAAACAGATTGAGAAACTAAATTCCGTTATGATATTGCTCAGTTCCACTTGAACATAGGAGAAAAATCCCAATTTCAAAGGTGCCCCACTTCCTCCTACACAAAAATACTTCTCTCTTGAGTAATGATGGGGTAATTTGGAATAATGTTTAATTTGGAACTTTGAGAACTATGAGATCAATAAGCCTCTAACAAAACACTAAATCTTCGTTTTAACGAAGACTCTACTAAGTTTTTGGGCTTGGCTACACAGGATCAGATCTTTTCAGACTATGACTTAAGCGCTAATTCTCTGTTATAAATCTCTAGCCTGAAGCCCGTATAATACGGACTTCGGACCTACGCCTACGGCTTAACTATATGGCTTAACTGCTATAATTTTTTATTAGTCAAGATTTATGAAAAATTTAAATTGGGATCGGATTTCTAAGAGAAAAACATCTTTTGGATTCTGTAAAACCAATAAAATTGGTTGCTATTTTAAGATTTTGGAACCACTGTGAACTGTGTTAGACCTCTAGTCTGAAGTCCACTTAAAATTCTCTAATTTCTTATTAGGTAAGGTTTTTGAGATAATTTTGACTTAGGATTGGACATTTAGGGCAAATGAAACATAGGATTTTGAAAAATAAATAAAATTGTTTGTATTTTAGGAGAGATTCTGGGACTTTCGGAATCTGGACTAAACCTTTACACCCTGAAATCCACCTGACCCTTAGAGCTTTCAATTAAAAAAACCCTTAAGCCGATTCTGATTGTCAGAATTCAATCAATGAGGGCATTTTAGAAAGGTCTCATGACTAGGGCTAGGGCCGCTATTATTAAAAAATAATTTCCAATTTTCTAAGTTAATTAGCTCCGGCCCTGTGATATGGATCACTCTGAAATTACTTAAGAGTCTCGAACACCTCTGACTGACCCGAGTTGTAAGGGGTCAAAGTTAAAAAAAATTGACCGCCCTTCTAATTAACATTTTGACTTATATTTGAGTGTTTCAATGAGTGCTTTAAGATAATATTTCAAAAATTCACCAATATACTAGTGCCGCGGCAGCATAAAAATTCAAACTAATATTTCTCAAAAACGCCATTGTACAAGTTTGTCAAATTTTAGAGTGTCGTACTTCGAAAAGTCACGGGACTTTTTCTGTGGTTTCAATAGAATCGGAGATATGGGGAGTCAAAGTTCACGAAATTCAAGACGCCAGATCTCCGGTACTATGTGATCGAATTTGATGAGTGAGAGCGTAAACAAAAGCTCTCACAAAACACTAGAATTTTCTAAAACATTTCAATCTCGTAGGACTAACACATTTCGTTCGTATACGTAAAACCCGTTGAGTCATTCCTAATATCGGTTTTTCAAGGTCAAACTTAAAATTGGGTCTAAAGAGCGTATTTTTCAAAAGAATGAGGTCAAGTTTGGGTTCACTAAAAAATTTCTAACGAAACTATCATTTCCAATAGATTATGAATCGGTTATGAATGGAAACGAAATTTTTATCCCAAAATTAATTGTATTAATCCTCAGTTATTTTGGGTGATCTTCTAAGTGATTTATAAGTCGGTACAAATCAGTTGTGAACCGGTAAACTTTAGAAGAAATTGCCCAGTGGGAAAGTTCTACGAAATCCGTAAACTCGCACACCCTACTTTTTTCGTTCACGTAAAAAGCAAATTTAAAAACAAAATAAGCTCAATTATCTCGACTCCTGAGCAACCAATAAAATCAAGTTCTTTGATAAAATTACAGAAGATAATCGGAAAATGTATCATTTATCTGTCGGTTTCTCTGAATCCCAGATATTTAAGCTAAAATAAAAAAGTAGAAGTATTTCACGAATTCTCCCTAAAATTATTGCATAACATTTCTCAGCTTCAGCTCTAAATGCATTCCGAGTTGGCTTACGTTAAGAATTACTCTTACAATAAATTCATTTACGCTTATTACTAATTATTTTCATGATTTTCTCTTCTATACTCAAAAAAACAGCATTTTCTTGCATTTAAAATACCAATAAAATAGTGTTGTAACTTTTTTCAAAGTCCAAAGGATAGTTATAAATAATATGGTAAAATATATTAAGCATTGTCAGTCAGTGACCTTTAATAACTCCTTAATAAAAATTTAGAAATTACCAACAGACTCAGAGAGTTATCTCTTAAAACCTTTTAGATTCTTTTTCAAAATGAAACACATTACGTCAAAACCAAATCAGTTTTGTCAAATTTACTCGAAAATCAGGAATATACTATAGATACCCTCTAACATGTTTTAGTTGAAGAAAATGGGGCAAAATGTTCTTAGTTCTCTTAGTACAATGTGGTATAAATTTATCTTAAGTCGAATTGAGAGGAATGCGGCACAATTTTCGCTTTTATGACAGCCACATAAAACTCATCACTGAGAAATATATAATAAACCTTGAGTTGACGGAGTTCCACTGATGGTACATTTTTTTTGAGCATAGGACAGAGAAAAAATGTAAATTTTAACTCACCTGTCAACTTGGGTAGGATGATCTTCTCTACGAGTACTGGTACCAGTGTGACATCAGGATCTATTGAAAGGGTTTCCTCTGTCTCTGTCTCTGAATATGCATACATCATACACGCTGAATACCATGGACTCTTCTCAATGTCTGGACACTGATCTGCAAGTGGACACCATGTGACCATCTGCAGACGTATCAGTTGACCGAGTATTTTCGGTAGACACAGACTAACGTAGGCATCTCTGTAGGCAGATGCATCTGTTTGTTTCCACGAATGGAACTTTGAGAGAATTTCCTGAATTTGGCAAAATTCATCGGCGACATCGGAGAAAAGGGCTTCAGCCTCATTGGACACCTGTTCCAATTGCAACAGATACTGGGCCAAATCGTGATCAGAGATCTCATCATCACTGGACATCCCATCCAAATGACTCTCGTTCATGCTGCTCCGCTCTCGATCTCGTCGACGACGCGTCCGACGTCCTTCTCTCTCCGCTGCTCGCCTAACATGCTCTTCATCCTCACCTTTCCGACTACTTCCAGGCTCTGTAATTTTTTTTTATTAAAAAAGACCCACAGTGAGTTGAATTATTGATATGATACAGGACTTGTTGTACCTGGGGTCGAGGAGACCTTTCCATCGACCCTAAAAACCCTGATTAAATTTAAGCTATAAATGAATAGCAGTCTAATACGGGCTTCAGACTTAAGGCTTAGCCATCTGGTTTAAGTCCTCTAATTCCTTATCAGGCACGATTTTTTAGGAAATTGTTATTTAGGATTGGGTATTGATGACAAATGTAGCATTTGATTTTGAAAAATCAATAAAATTGCTAGTTACTTAGTTTTTTGAGACCTTCGGGAACTGGTCTAAACCTCCAGTGTGAAGCCGGCATAACCTAACTTGAATGTTTACTGTTTTAGATAATAATTTTTTTGGAAAAAAATATTTTAGTAAATTATCGGTTTAAAAGAGTGGTACGTGTAATACAGATTTTCTGACTGGAGGTTTAACACACAGTTCCTGAATGTCTTGAGATCCTAAATAAAAAATGTTTTAATAGCTTTTTTTTTGTAATCTAATTACTCTTATTTACTATAATTACTATTTACTTCTGTATAATCCTAAGAAAACTTTTCCAACAAAATCTTGTTCGATAAGACATTGAGAATTTTTTCTGTATAACTAAACTTTAGGATTGAGCCAATATAATCAAGCTCCAATGGCGAAGCGTTCTGAGCGTTCTGAGGCAACACCGGAAACTAGTTGGAGCACTGATAAGTTAGTAAGAAAATTTGCAGTTTGGGTCAGTCAAAAAATCAAGTTGATCGATCAGTGAATAATTTTAAATTCCCGTAAAATCTTTTACTGCTCGAGAGACCACTTTTCTCAACAAATCTTCGCGTTTCAGACAATTTCTGAGAAATGCCGTCACGCTGTTTCTCCGTCTGTCCGTCCGACTGTTGCCAGCTCTAGAAGCCAAGTGGTTAGAGATAGAGACTTCTGACCTAAGAGAGACCCCCCTCATAAGTCGACCCAAGGATCGTTAAGATGCTCCTCATTTTTCCCCTTCAAAACCATATATTTTTGAATTACTGAAAAACGTGTATTGCGATTTTTTTTCATTTTTGGATGTTTTTTTTTTAGAGATTACCCAGGCGGACAATTGACTAATGTGTGAAAATACCGTTGAATCATTCCTAAAACCGGTTTTCCAAGGTCAAAGGTTAAAAAAGGGTACAGAGTGTATTTATCAGGCAGATGGGGTCATGTTTTGAGCTCGTTGGAAAGGTCTTAGAGTTTCCGACAAAACTGAACCGATTCCAATCGGTTTTGAACCGGTTCATAACCGATAACTAATTTTTATTCGAAATTCAATTTATTAGTCTATTATTTCTAGTATATAGTTATTTTGGGCAATGTTTTGAATAATTTATGTAGGATAGTCAATAGATGGCGAAATCCGCGCGAAAAATCGAGGAGCGACCAGAGACGGAGAGAAGAAAATTTAGTTTAAGACGAACCGCGACGCGAGTAAGACGTAATATAAAATTGGTGGGTGATTAACAAATTATATTTCCCTCCTACGAAAAAACTCTTTATTTATAAATCCGGTTCAAATCGGTTGTGAACCGGTAATGAATCGGTTATGAACCGATAAGTAATTTTTGTCCGAAAATCAATTTTATTACTCTTCAAATTATTTTGTAGGATCTTTCCAGTGATTTACAAATCGGCTTAAGTCGATTGAGAACCGGTAAACGGTAAATGATGCGAAAGTTGGGGATATCATCTAAGTCACGGGTTCGAGCACTTCACAAAGTACATTATAATCCCTCGATTATGAGTTATATTACGAATCCTTCCCCCTGAAGAGGTCGTACTTTGGTACAATTTTCGAAGTCTGAAGTTTCCAGTTTTTTTTTTGTCATTGGAACCTAAATAAGATTCAAGCTGATTATCGAGAATATTATTTAGCTCATTTAGCTTGTAAAATTTGGCAGTAAAGGATTGGGTAAAAGAAATTTATGTAAAGGACCTCTAATTGATTATCCCAAGCTCTTACTTAGTGTACGAGAGTTTAGGATCGTCACTCTCAAATGTTGTAGGTAGGCTAAATATTTTTGAAGATCAGCCTGTGTCTATTTGGGCCCTTACGCTGTTTGTTCGTCTGTCCGTCCGGTTGTCGCCACTTCTACAGGCCAAATGGTAAGAAATAGCGAGTCGGAACCTTCGGGAGACCCCCCATAAGTCAACTTTGGGGCCATTATCGTGCCCCTCAATTTCCCCTCACTCCTTCTCTTCCATCCCAAAACCATATTTTTGGGATTTTTTTCATTTTTGGGTATGTTTTAGAGATTCATTCCTAATAACGGTTTTTCAAGGTCAAAGGTTAAAAAGGTATTAGAAAGTGCAATTTATCAAAAGAATGGGTCACATTTGGGCCCATTGGAAAGGTCTTGGAATTTCCGATAAAATTGAACCAGTTCCAAACGGTTTTGAGCCGGTAATAAACCGGTTCAGGGCACTGAATGAGTCAAGTGGTAGAGAATTCGCTCTATGATGCAAGTGTCCCGGGTTCGAATCCCCTTTAGGTCATCAGGAATTTTTCTAGCGTTAAAGGTGTTCGGAGGATTGCATCCAGTGGCGTATTTTAAAAATGACTTCATAAATTGACTCACAATGATACGCAAACTTGCATAATTGTATGTGCTTAATTCCGTCAGGTGCATAATCCCGAAGTGCATAATGCCGGGACTTTGTGTAATTTGTAAGGAGCTAATTAATTCAAAAATATGAAAATTTTATTTCCAATATTTCTAGTACATTGCTCAAATGGGTTAATTTGCCAGATTTTTTTATTAACTTCTTAGCAAAATTGCATTTAGGTTGAATAAATCTAGAATATTTTGGTCGGAGCTTGATTAATTCATGAGCTAAGATATTTTTCTTAAAAAAAATCGTGAAATTGGCTAGGTGCATTATTTTACAGTCCGGAAAGAGTTTTAAAGTGAAAGTAGGTTAAAAATAATAAATGTAAAGAAGTTAAACTTACTTGAAGAATCTGATATTTCCTTTGCCTGGTCACGAATATCCTGTCGACGTCTCTCAATCAAGTAATTTGCATGCTTCGCCATCAGCCCAATTGCCTTCTTCTCCAGCTCCACAATTTGAGGAACCTGTATTTCAGACAAATCAATCCAATCAGCCCGAGCAGCAATTACAAAATGTCGTGATTTATTTTGGGGATGGCAGCAGAGGGATATGCACATGATTGAACAAAAAATTTAGGGCAAAAAAAACATAAAAGAATTTGAGAATGGATAGAAAAATTGAAAGCAAATATCGTCCAGACAGGTACTGAGTGAGAAAATATTACCTTTTCGTCTAAGCATTCAACCAAGTCTGAGACATACCCACGTAATTCTTGATAGAATCGATATTTGGCTGCAGCAGCGGGTGCTTTTTGTTCACAATCTAGTGCTTCAATCTTCATCATTTTCATCTCTGTCGTCATTTCCTCAATATCCCGCGTATGCTTAGCATTGAGATCTACCACTTGGGTCAATCTCTCCCTGACTTTTTGCAGGATTTCTTGAGGCATTCTCGGTCCACTTGTTTTGCTCTCGCTCTTTGCCGTAGCCGAAAGCATCTGCTTTGGATTTTCCAGGCAATTTCTTGCATATGCCTGCTCAAGGAGAGCTCCTGTGGACATATTTTGCTCAGGTGCTACGACACTCGCCGGCTGGATCATGTATTGCGAGAATACAGATTCATTCTGTGCCAGAGCCAATTGAGTCCCCGTGACACCTTTGCGTATCTGCTGATTTTCCCATTCATTTATCTCCAAATCCGAATCATCGGACATTTCTTGCTGTACTGAATAGAATTTCTCTCGACGCTCTTCGCGTTCTTTAACACCCGTTATCGCTGACATATCAATGCGTTCTTCCTCCTCAGAGCCATCATCATCGGGATTTTCCTCAGAACGACGTGGCTTGACCTCTTCGGGTTTCTCCTCAACGGGAATAAATTCACCTTGAAAAAAAAAGCCAGTGATAAGCCTAGATCAGCTTATAGAGGTGTGATTCCTTCGTTGCAAATTCGGATTGTGGCAAACTTCAACGATATTTATACATAAATAATGCAAACTTCGTTTAAATTGTATATAACTTATTATTGTTATTAATGAGGAAAATTGGAAGGGAAATGCATAAAAGTGTCTGAAAATCTTTAAAGTCGATTATCTCGGAAACTATGAGAGATAGAGGCCTCAAACATTACGTCCATTTAGAGCCTCTTTCAAGCTTGATATGTGCAAAATTTCACTTGAAAATGAAAAAAAATAGATGAGAAATGCATAAAAGTGTCTGAAAATCTATAAAGTCGATTATCTCGGAAACTATGAGAGATAGAGGCCTCAAACTTCACGTCCATGTATAGCCTCTTTCAGGCTTGATATGATATGTGCAAAATTTCACTTGAAAATTAAGAAAATTGGATGAGAAATGCATAAAAGTGTCTGAAAATCTTTAAAGTCGATTATCTCGGAAACTATGAAAGATAGAGGCCTCAACTTTACATTCATTGAGAACCTCTGTCAGCGACCCGAGAAAATCGCTCCCCGCGAAAATTCACGAAAAAATTCGCGCCCCGCGAAAATCATCGAAAAAATTCGTGCCCCGCGAATATCTACGAAAAAATTATGCGACCCGCGAAAATCCGCGAAAAATTTTACGCCCCACGAAAATTCGCGAAAAATTACGCGACCCGCGAAACTCAGCGAAAAATTACGTGCCCCGCGAAAATCCGCGAAAAAATTCGCGCCTCGCGAAGATCCGCGAAAGACATCGCAGATCGTGAATTGTATATCGTCGGTTCCGAAAAAGACTATTGTAAGTCTAAAATGCAACTTTTCAGGAGAGAAGTTTAAAGTTTGAGATACAATATTAAACTATAAAAATTTTACTGCAATTAGTTTACATATACTTTTTGCATTATATCGTAGAAAAATGTAAGTTCTTCCCCATGAAACATGTTCCACGATTGTAGTTTTAGTGGAAAATGCAAAAAATGCGTATTTATTAATGTTTTTTGGAAAATTTAAAAAAAAGTCAGAAAAATCTGTAATGTATCTCGACTTATCATAATCTAGCTCGGAATTTTTAACAAGATGCATGTGATAAGTCGACACAACATACAATACTATAATTTGGAAAAAACATAAGAACTCGGTAATTTAAAATTACTTACAATAGAAATATTATTTATATTGAATTTGATATTACCGATTTATTAAAAATATAAATGGATCCTAATTTCAACAATTTAATTTAAATTTTGTAGCAGCAATACGAATGATTGACTGGCAAGTTTCCTGAAATTTGAAGCCACTTTCTCATACTCCCACTTAAGTTTATATGGGATTTTTTTTGTACTCGCGACCTTTGCGCTAAATATCCAAAAAGTGAAAAGTTTTTCCGTATTATAAGATACCTTACCGTATGGAGGGATAATACTAAATTTTTGTTTAAATACATTTTTTCCTCGGAGCATTGTGAACAGATTCCGAGATCAATTTAGGAAATTGGCTTCAAATGGCTCCATAAAAAAGGTCAACTTGCCAGGTGCTTTTAAAACACATATTAAAATTTCCATGAGAAAAGGTTAAATCAAAAGAAAAGTAAAGTCAACAAAATAGTCAAATATCCAGAAACCTTAATACTTTTCATATTTTAGAAAGATTGCTGGAGAAAATAATTTAATAAATACAAAGAACTGAATTCAAGATACAAATTTCATTTATAAACCTTATATATAAATTTGATTTGTCTATCACATAAGATCACATCTTTATATTTTTAATGCGTTCTTTTCCAATTTTTTGAATTCACAGATAAAATTGTTATCTACTATTTTTTGTGAAATTATAAATTATTACATGGTCAAATTAAATTAATTTTTGCATACAAATTTTCTTCAAATTTTTTTTAAAAAACTTTTTGACTATTTTGATAATGGCAAATTGATAATTGACTTCGCGTTAAATTTATAACCTCTTGTTTACATGAAATTATGATTTACAATAGTATTACCATGCAAACGCTCGGATTTTACTCTATAAAACTCCAAGTTATAGTATTGTAAGTCGTTTTGCAATACGAAACTTATCAAAATTTCCGCGCAGAATTATTGTAAATCGCAAATTTTCCTAATTTTTCCTATTATAACATGAGTTACAATACCGAAAATTTTCTCGATTTTTTTACAGATTAAAGTATTGTAAACTTTTTTGCCATAATTAAAGAATAAATATTTTCCGGTGAATACAATTGTTACTCATTTTACAATAATATTGTTTCGAATAGGTTCGAAAAATGCTCCGAACTATTTTTAGTTTTTTTTAGTAACTTTAGCGGGAAGAAATTAATCAACATAAAATTTTGTGGGGAATGTAGATCTAAGGTTTCTGCATCCAATGATACCATCTTTTTATACTACTGCACTGAGAGAAATCCGAAAAAGTTAAAATAACATTTCGGAAATGTTAATTTTATCCTGCATTATTGATCCGAAAACGGTGTAAATATTACCCTTTTTAGGTGTATTGGGGGTTAAAGTTACCCTTTTTTCATGTTGATTTTACCCTCAAAAGGTGTAAAACTAACATTAAAAAATGTTGATATATTTTTACACCTAAAAAGTGTTAAAATTATGAGGGAAAAAAGTTAATCGCACCCCCTTTTTTTCTCAGTGTGTAAGTAGACTTACAATAGTCTTCTTCGGAACCGACGATATATGGGGAAAGCTTGTCCGATGCCGCTTCTCCCGCTTTTTTTCCAGCCTGACGCTAATAGCAAATTTTCTTAAAATTGAAATCTTTAAAGTCAAATATCCCGAGAATCGTTCGAAGAATGTCTTAATTTCTTTTTTTTTAAATTGGTCTAAATTTTCTGGACTACAACATAAACATAAAAAATTCAAAATCGCATGCTTAGATTTCGAAATAAACAACAAAACGTGATTTTTAACCGGTTTTTCAAAAAACTAATAGCACAGAAATCGTCGTACGCGCGCGTATATTAAAAAAAAAAATGAAGATATCTCTATCCAATCCAGAGATATTGCGTACTACGGACGGCCGGCCGGACGACAGCCGGACCCGAAATTGCCGGCTTATGATTTTCGGCATCAGGGATGTTCAAAACATATACCCTGTAAATTTCAGCTCGATCGGAGCACTTTGAGAAAATCCGAGGATTACAATAGGTGTGATTAAAAGGAATCACACCTAAAACCCAGGATGTCCTTAATTAAAAGTAATTCTTTATTGAAAACAATACCCTGGGGATTCTTACCTAATTCTCTGGCTTTCTGCCTCCTCTTCCTGGCTGCATGAATCATGGCAGCATCAGGAATTTTTCCACTCTCCAGAACTTTCTTAAAGGTGTCCAGAGGAGTGAATTTGTGATTTCCTGGTTGAGAATCCTTCTTATCTTTTTCGCTGGCTTCATCCTCGTCTGATGACATATCATCACGTCCAGCACAGAGAGCAGCTCGTCCATTGAGCACCATCCCATCGGGTTCGGTTTTCTTGATGACGAGCTACAGATGAGAAAGATAAAAGGAAATATTTCAGAATACCATCGCAATAAAAGATGAAAATCTGAAAGAGAGAGATCTCGATAAATCAGCTGGAGAGGCTAGAAATAAATCAATAAATTCCTATTGATTTATTTTTAGCCTCATCGAAGCAACAAAAAGATAGTGCCAGTGGTCTTTTTGATATCAAGTGCATTTTTAGACACTCGGGGCAATCAATCAAATTTTTTGGGGTAAAATCTTTTGCACAAATCCATTGGAAAAATGTAGAAAATTGATAATAATAACCTTACCACAAAGTCGTCTGTGCGTATTTCGGTTTGGATACTATTGGAATTATCTTTTAATTCCATTTTAATTTTTTCTTTGCTATTTAACTCGTAAGGAGTTCTGTTGGATGACACTGAGGGAGATTCCGTGGTTGGTGGTGCCAATGCACTCGTTCGTTGATGTCCGGAAACCGTGGATGAACTGTCATTGCCCTGGCGGTTCTTCTTGCGACGTTCTTTGTCCAACATCTTCATGACCTTTTTGCTTTGAGAGGATTTCTTCACTTGGAAGACCTCCTCGCCTTCCTCTGCATCCCGGAAAAACACAATAAATAGAGATGTTTTTCTTTTTCTGGGGCTCTATTTGACATTTGCAACAAACCTTCTTCATCGAAGCTCAAGAGCGTTGGTTTTGCTGCTCCCCTGTCTTTACTCTTGTCCTTGTCCTTCTTGTGCTTCTTCGGGTGACTACTGTGGTCATTGCTGCTGATATTCTTGTCGGAATTTGATTCCTTCTTGACACAGAAACTGTCTCCATTGTTTTCAGGATCATTCTCATCGTCCTCGTAACTTCCAAAAACACGTCGCTGAATTGGCTTCTTGGGCTTGCGAAACAGAGACATCTTCACAGGGAAAGTCTCCTGATAGCTCCTTCAACACAATTCACTTCTTTTGTAGCCCACAAAGTAGCAAAATTAAGAGTTATTCTGCATTTTTCTGCAACCGTCTCAAAATCGTTCACTGCAGAATTTTCTAATGGCGGCGTCATGGCGTAAAAAACATCGACACCCAATAAAAAATGTGGAAGGCAATTCCGACAACTCCAAAATTTCACGGAATTTTTCCGTTTTACGGAATATTTATTTCATAATCAAATTCACAAGATTTCTTTTATAAATAATGTGGAAAATATGGAAAACCTTTGAGCATATTTCAATATTTCAGAGAATTCAAATAAATTTTTTTAGCAAAAAAAGACAAAAACGCTGGCCAACTTCGGTGGTTTTCAAAGGAAACGCCGGAATCATTTTTTTCACGCGGCCGTGAATCCTTGAGACTTGTAATACATACGAAGAAGGATACGCTTAGTTCTGGCAAAGTCTGGCTTAATATGACGACGAATAATCCCAAGCAGATCATTGGTACATGCTGTTGATAATTCATGTTTTATAATCAATTCCGCTATATCGACTTCAAATGGAGTTATCTCTCGGTCTTCAAAAGTTTCATCTTCGTCATTTTCGTCTTCATCAGTGCTGCTAATACTCCTAGATGAATTATTAGCAGCGTTATCAGTATCATCATAAGCCACCGTCGGTGAAGATGCTTCTGAATCCGTCTCAAATTCTTCTAGAAATTCAATGTTCTCATCTTCAACACTGCTCTCGTTTTCAAGGGAATCATCTTGATGCCAAAGGCTAGGATGGTCTGTATTTTCTGCTTTTGATAACATTTTTCTTGCGTTTACGTCTTCCTGGAACTTGTAAATATTTAGGATTAGAATGTTTTACTTTTAGACTAGCTGACAATCAAAATTCTTATTAAATTTTGCACTAAGTTCGAACTAAACTTGTAATGCTTAAAATTAGAGATTACTTATGATCTGAAGGAACAAGTTTTGTTTAGGAAATACAGGGAAACCAGGGAAAATGTTCGATCACAATATGGCAGCACTTCAAAAAGCGGGTAAACTGATCGATTATGACGTCATTATATGTTTCGTTAAATAAAAGTGAATCATAAACCTAAATCAGCTTATTGTAGATGAGATTCTTAAAAATCCAAAGTGGCTTCTTAGTTAGACCAATTAATTATTTAGTGTGTTTCTTTTTTACAGCGAAAAGTCCTTTGAATGTGCAACAATTTCAATAAATGTAGAAGCAATAAAACCCGACATAAGCAACAAAGGCAAAATTCCCGCTCTTTCGAGACAATAGTCTCCATCCCAGGACCAGAACCTCTGAAGGTGGTGAAGACGACTGTCAAGCGAGTATCTTGTAGGACCATTATAGTAACGAATAGGCATGCAAGTAGATAAAGGGTTGGCGGACCGTCGTGCAGTGCAGACGTGTTTAGGGATAGCTCCTCGCGTACAGTCTGGGGCCCACCCCAGTTTGTTCACAAGTCGATCCATTTCCTATTTAAATAAAGTGTTATTCCGCATTGCCCCCACATAATTATATATTATTCAAGTCAAGTGCAAATTTGGACACTATTTTTAGCCTCGCGATGGAAGCATTATGGTGCTATTCCAATGAAAAAGTGGCCATGTCTGTTCTCATACGTCATTTCAAGGAAAATAACGAGTAGAAAATTTTAATGCTGCTCGTCGACTTTTTACCACTGAGAATTCACGGAAAAACTCTTGGAAAACCTGGGAAAACCCGCGGTTGAAGCTAAAGTTGCCAAATCTCGGCCATCCAACTGCATCACGCCACCAGGCTGACATGGCAGGTTACTCCACAGTTTATGGCATTGTGATCGGGTAAAAGCTTGCCTGGAGGGAATATTCGAATTCGGATTTCGGTTGAACTTTTCTTTTGTGTCGGTTCCTGTCATGACTAGGGTAGAGTAAGTACTTTTCGCCACCTTAAGGTTTGACACCCTTATAATTCTTACACTTTTTTGTCGAAATAAAATGAAATTTTGTGTAAAAGTGCTTTGAAGCACTGTCTCTCTATTGAACCAGGAGACTTTCCGGGAACTTTTGAGTATCTGGTTGAAAAAGTACATTTCCTTCAACAATGCATGTTTCAGTACTTTTCGCCACAGTAAAAGGTATATTACAGAAAAAACGTTATAACATTAAATAATTTTCAACATTTTGGCAAAAGTGTCAATAGGGATTCCCTGTCGAACAGACGTTCCTCCGACAAAGAATTACGAAAAAAAACAAGAGGAAGTACAGCGAATTTGAACAAATTTGCTATCAAACGTGAAAATCATCAACAAAATTTTGCGCCCGATTGAAAAAGAGCCGATTGAGCGTGAGTCTACTGTAGTCTGTAGACCAAAAGTTTAAATTTTCACCGGGAAAGTGTTTTAGCCACATTATACAAGGGGTTATTCATAAGCAAGTTGAGTGGCTCGAGTTCCCGGTTCCCCGAAAAAAAAATGTATAGGTTCCCTGAGTTCCTCGTGAGTTCCCTGAAAAAATTGTGAGTTCCCCGAGTTCCCTGAAAAAAAAAATACATGGGTTCCCCGGGTTCCCTGAAATAATATATGGGTTCCCCGTGAGATCCCTGAAAAATGTATGAGTTCCCCGGGTTCCCTGAAAAAAATATAGAGTAGACTCTCTCTCAAATGGGCATTTGGGGCGAAATATCATCCGGTTTATTGATAAATTTGGGCGTCAAACCCTTTGTAAATTCCACAAAAAGCGCTCAATTATAAAGAATCACAATAAAATAGGAAGAACTACAGCGAATTTGAGCAAATTAGCTTCATAATTAAATGTGAAAATTGTCAACAACATTTTTCGCCCGAATGAGAAAGAGCCGATTGAGCGAGAGTCTACTGTATAGGAATCCATGGATTCCCTGGTCAGATTAGCTCGAATTCCCCGAAATGAATTACCCCTTGATATTTTGTGGTCAGGAGTGCAGAAACACATTTTGGCAAAGTTTGAGGCCGATCCGAAGGACATGAGATTTTGTTAGAAATATATTTTATAATAGTGCATGGGATTGTTAAGAATCTTACCCAGAATTTGAACACACACTTGGTCTATTTCAATAGGATTTTTAAACAAAGTTGCTGCGCTGGACTTGTTTGTTCTTGTCTCGTTCAAGATCATTACTGTTTCCAGCTTCAAAAAATTGAATTGCCTGGTCTGATGGACATTCCAATGGACATGTCCTCTGAAACCCAATAAAAAATCTTCTAATGTTGTCAAAAAAAAACATAGAAAACAAAAGTGTGGTGTTTTGGTATCCAGAGATGATTGAAAAAGAGTAAAACGAGTGAAATTATAATTAATATGGTTAGAACAACAGCAGGATCCTTTAGAAATACACAATGGGATCCCATACTACTGATATCACAGATTGTTGCAATGCAAACTCTTCTCTACACGAGCTTGGGCATGATAATGTTCTTCATGGACTTGATTGCTGGTGCAAATCACACGCTGGATCATATTTTTGAGTATCATGTAAGTTGCTTATTTTTGGGATGATCCTCCAAATTTCAGGGAATTATTTTCTTTCAGGAAATTCACGTCTTTGATTTGGGAGGACGACTTGTGATCTGTGCATTCGTCCTCAATTCTTTCGGTGGTGCTTTGGCTCTGTGGTTCATCGTTCGCCGGACTAAATTGTGTCTCGACTTCACATGCACTTTCCACCTGATACATTTGGTCATCTGTTGGTGGTACAACTCTGCTTTCCCTACGTCCTTCTCCTGGTGGCTTTTGAATACCGTCTGTGGAGTCCTGATGTGCATCTGTGGTGAATTCATGTGTCTCAAGACGGAAATGCGAGAAATCCCAGTTGGCTATTCGGCACTCAACCAACGAGCCGATCTCTAAATCTTCCTTATCACACAGTCATTAAAATTAAATTATTCTATTTTTATTTAAATTCCACATCCCTTCACAAATACTGTTTTGTTTATTTTTATATCATCTTTTTACAGAGAAATTACAAGCATTTTTTAGCAAGAGGAATTTAGATGTCTACAATTTATGTTTAAAAGGACATTGGAAGTGTAATGTGGGGCATTAAGTTACTTGGCTGAATTCTTGAAGTTCTTGTGCATCTCTGGTTCAATGTTGTAGATATGCGTCAGGATTTCTTGGATCACGCGCTCCTTGTGATTCTGCACTGTCCTATTCATATCGTCAATTTTCAACCTTGTATCTGCCTCAATTTTATTGGCAACTCCCTCCCTGGAACCAACATGTTTTGCCTCAAAGTCCTTGAATTGTTGCTCGCGCTCCACCCTGTACTTCTCAATTTCCTCCGTTGCCTCATCTTTGGCCTGCTTTAGACGACGAGCCTTGCCTGAAAAAGAGCCCCAGAAACTCATCACCATCGTCATGTGACTCAGTATTCCCAGTGTCATGGAATTTTTCATGGAGAGATTTGGGATAGAAGAAATTGCTAGACTTACGTTTTCGTGCTTCAGCAACCTTCTCTGCTGCCTTCTTTTCAGCTGCCAGCAATTGCTGGATTCCCTGGGTGTTGCTGGCCATCTTTTTTTTCACAGTCAAATTCTTTCGAAGAATTCACACAGGTCTTCCGAGATGATCACTTGAGCACCTGACACAGACTGAGAGTATTTTTCCTCCAGAAAATCTCGAAAAAGCCCGAACGATAACAGAAATCATGTGATCAACCGTTGAACCCGGCTGGCACTTTCAATATAATTCAAGTACAAATACCAATTCTGTTGGAATTTTTTATCCAACTTCCCCTCTTTTTAGGTGTGATTCCTTCTAATCACACCTATTGTAATCCTCAGATTTTCTCAAAGTGCTCCGATCGAGCTGAAATTCACAGGGTATATGTTTTGAACATCCCTGATGCCGAAAATCATAAGCCGGCAATTTTGGGTCCGGCCGGCCGTCCGTAGTACGCAATATCGTCAGTTAAATCAGCATTTAACGTAACTGCATTTTTGCGATTTTGAGATATATATATATTTGGAATCAGCGTAATTTTGTTTATTAAACGCACTTGTGAAAAAGAAACTTTCATAAGCCCAATAAAAATTGTTTTAAACAAAAATTATCGTAAGTGCCCTTAATTAAGAAAAATTTATCAGAATTTGTCGTAACTTCCATTTTTGGGGAAGTTACGACAAATTTTCAATAATCAGCATTTCCCGTAACTTCTTTTGCTTGTTTGCGTAGCTTGTAATTTGCAGCAAAATTGCAATATTTCTCAATAAAACGTTTATAAACTCTTCCAAAAATCGAAAGAAAGTGCGATTAGTGTAACATGAAATCATTTTAATTCAATATTTGCGAAAAAAAGTGAGAAAAAATCCCTGCCCATCTGTCATTAATTCAAAACAAAACAAGCGACGTGGCGCACAAAATTTATTTAATAAAACTTATGAAATAAAAGCTTTTAGGGACAGGGATAACAGTATTATTGACTAATTTAGTCAAATAAAGGCGCTTATTATCACTAGAATAATTCAAATTGATATAATGCATTTTAGAAAATTGTCGTAACTTCCAGAATCTCCATACGTTGGAAGTTACGGCATTATAAACGATGGAAGTTACGACAAAATATTATTGTGTTTCTTCTAACATATGTCTCAATATTGCAGCCTTTAAATCATTTTATAAAGATTTTCTCAAGTTAACTTACAGGTTATTAGTGCCACTTTTATTATTTTGACTCAAAAGTATAGCATTCGGGGCTCATTTTTAAGAAAAATAATGCTGAACCGAAAATTTCGTCTCCTGAAAAGTTGTCAAAAGAAAGTTACGACAAATGCTGATTTAACTGACAAATTCACGATCCGCGATGTCTTTCGCGGATCTTCGCGAGGCGCGAATTTTCTCGCGGATTTTCGCGGGTCGTGTGGTTTTTCGCGGATTTTCTAGGGTTGCGTAATTTTTCGCGAATTTTCGAGGGCGTAAAATTTTTCGCGGGTCGCGTAATTTTTCGCGAATTTTCGCGGGCACAAATTTTTTCGATGATTTTCGCGGGGCGCGAATTTTTTCACGGATTTTCGCGGGGCGCGATTTTCTCGGGTCGCTGACAGAGGTTCTCAAAGAATGTAAAGTTGAGGCCTCTATCTTTCATAGTTTCCGAGATAATCGACTTTAAAGATTTTCAGACACTTTTATACATTTCTCATCCAATTTTCTTCATTAATAACGATAATAAGTTACATACAATTTAAACGAAATTTGCATTAGTATAAATATCGTTCAAGTTTGCCACAATATGAATTTGCAACGAAGGAATCACACCTCTATAAGCTGATCTGGGCTTATCACTGGCTTTATCTTTCTCCTCTCATTTTTCGTGTTTCCGCTAATCATAACCTCACTTTTGGAGCATGAAAAATCCAAACAATCTTTAGTGCAATTTGAAAAGACAGAAAAATGCCTAAAATAAAGAGTGAAAAGAAATCTAGGGTGCACAAGGAAGTGCAGAAACAAGGTAAAAATTAAATAAAATACAAAAATTGAGAGATTTCCACGGAAAAACTTTGATTTGCAGGGATTGTTTTCAACAAGGATTTCGGGCAGCATATTCTCAAGAATCCCCTCGTAATCACGAGTATGATTGACAAATCTGCCATCAGATCGACAGATGTAGTCCTGGAGATTGGTCCAGGAACTGGTAATATGACGGTAAAGATATTGGAGAAGGCAAAGAAGGTGATAGCATGTGAAATTGACACACGACTCGTGGCAGAGCTTCAGAAACGAGTTCAGGGAACTCCTTACCAATCCAAACTCCAGATTATGATTGGGGATGTGTTGAAATCCGAGCTGCCCTTTTTCGATCTCTGCATAGCCAACATCCCCTACCAGATTAGCTCTCCACTTGTATTCAAACTCTTGCTGCATCGACCCTTCTTCCGTTGCGCCATCCTCATGTTCCAGAGGGAATTTGCACAGAGATTGGTGGCTAAGCCGGGAGACAAACTCTACTGCCGACTGAGTATAAACACCCAACTCCTGGCACGCTGTGACATGATCATGAAAGTGGGTAAGAACAATTTCAGGCCACCACCAAAAGTTGAATCGAGCGTAGTCCGTATTGAACCGCGCAATCCCCCGCCTCCGATTAACTACCAAGAATGGGATGGTCTCACGCGGATAGCCTTCCTGAGGAAGAATAAAACCCTCGGAGCAGCCTTTAAGACCTCCTCTGTCCTGGAGACAATGGAGAAAAACTACAAAATTCACTGTTCCATGAAGAATATCGATATTCCGGAACATTTCAATGTGAAGCAGAAGATAGAGGAGATCCTGCTGAGGAACCAAGCTGATCAGATGAGAGCTAGGACAATGGACATTGATGACTTTATGAAATTGCTGTACGCCTTTAACGCTGACGGTTTCCATTTTAATTGAAACTTTTCTTTGAAGGAATAAAATGGTCAGGAAAAAAACAGAAGCCAATATGCCTCTTCTTTTTTTTGGGATATCTCTGTATTTAATACATGATAAAAAAAGACCTTAGGATATTTAACAAAGTTGATAAGTGATGCTCACGCGGCTCCTAGTTGAAGAATGGGTATGAAGAGTTGGAAGGCATTCTGAACGTAGGACGTGCTATTTGAACCCTCGAGGAAAATCGACGTTATCAAACTATTGGGATCATCAGCTTCCTCATCGGGATTTACACTCACGCCAGGTCCACTGAGTAGATCCCCAAATCTCGCAGCAATTCCATTCAAGTGCCAGCAGAAAATCGTCGTCAACTGAACCAGGCTGTCTGCTTCATTGGCTGTACTGTGATGATCCAGCACCAAAATCAACTCTGCCAATTTGTGCATCTTGCACACGCAAAGAGCTGTCGTCTCTGCCAGGCAATGGAGGGCCTTATCGTGAATTTCCCTACTCTGCTTCATGTTCTTCTCCATCAGCCAATTTGTATAGGATTGCCAACTCTCTAGGATCTCCCTGAAGTCCACCTCAATGCCCAAATCTTCAACAGCCGTCCCAAATTTTTCTCTCAACTCCTCAACCGTGTGCATCCCATCTGCATCATCCGCCTCCATCTCTGGCAATTCACACAGTTCCTTGACCTCCCCAATGGTCTCCTGCATCTCCTGAAGTGCCTTCCCCGTCAGCGGAGCCAGCAGGGACTGGAGTTTCAGGACGCATTGCTTTGAGAGGATTTCCAGTGCCTCAAGGTGCACTAAACCGCAGTAGTCGTCGAAAAGGGTCTCAAAGTGCAATTGTTTTCTGTAGAGATGTTTATGCATCTGCTTCATCTGCCTCTCAGTCTCCTCCGTCTTTTCCTTGGCTTCTCGCAAAATCTTGAAAATCCCAGAAAATTGTCAGAAGAATTGGTAAGTAATATAATTTTTTAATCAAGTGATAAGCTTCGAGCAGCATAGAGGCGCGAGGTGCGATTCCTTCATTGCAAATCCGGTTTGTGGCGAAAAAACTTAAAATCAATTATCTTGGAAACTATTACTGATAGAATACTCAAACTTTATATTCCATTCTATTCTACAAAAGATTCAAACTACCTTCCAACGTAAATGCTAACTCCGAAAAACAAAAAACATAGAGTATACCTGAAAAAAAATCGTGGTCAGCGAAATATTTTATGGCCCTGGAAAATCCGCTAAAAATTTCGTGGCTCACGAGGCTCACAAAAATCCGCGAAAAAAAACTTATCCACGAAAAATTTCGTTCTTATAAAATTTAACAAAAATTTTCGTGTCCACGAAAATTTGCAAAAAATATCATGACTCACGAAAATCCGTGTAAAATTTTCTGCCCACGACAATCAGTGAAACTTTTATGACCCGTGAAAATCCGTGAAATAATTTACGACCCTCGAAAATCCGCGAAAAATTTTGTGACCCACGAAAATCCGCGAAACAATTTACGGCCCGAGAAAGAATTCGCGGCAGGCGAAATATTTTATGTCCTGAGAAAATTCGCAAAAAAATTCGTTATTTCAAGAGTCAGCCAAAAAAATTCGCAGAGGGCGAAAATCAGCGAGAAATTTCGCGACTCACGAAAACCCACAAAAAACTCACGGCCCACGAAATTCGAAAAAATCTCATGGCCTGCGAAGGTCCCCGAAAAATTTCTTGCCCATGAAAATTCTCAAAAATTTTGTGATCCACGAAAATCCGCGAAATATATTACGACCCGAGAAAATCCGCGCAAAGTTTCGAGGCTCGCGAAAATCACAGAAAAATTTCATGCCCAGGAAAATCCGCGAAAGAATTTACGGCCCTAGAAAATCCACGAAAAATTTTGTGGCCCGCGAAAATCAACGAGACATTTTACGACCCCAAAAAATCCGCGCAAACTTTCATTGTTCGCGAAATATTTCGTGCTCACGAAAATTCGCAAAATTTCGTGGCCCACGAAAATCCGCAAAAAAACTCATGAAATTTCGTAACTCGCAAAAATTTGCAAAAAAAAATCGTAGTCCGCGTAAATCTACGAAAAACTTCGTGTCCCGAGGAAAACGGAAAAAATGTCACGAAGGTCCCCGACCGTTTCGTTTGTTTTTTTTTCGCCTAATAATGGCCTCTACACACTAGTAGAAATTCTTTAAAAAATACCTTTTTAAAGAAAATTTCCCCTATCCTTGTAGGCAGAAGCGTCAGAATTTTTTACAAAAATGCAATTTTTGACGAAAATTACTTCTAGTGTATAGACAGACACCATAACGCTATCAGCAAAATTTTTTAAAATTGCAATCCTTAACATGAAATATCTCGAGTAATCGTGGGGTAATTTTATTTTTTTTGGTTTATTCAAGTAGCACCAAAAAAATATGAATATAAAATGATCGAAATTGCATAAGCAGAATTCAAGACAAATTATGAAAACCGGATTTAAACAACCGGAAAAAACAGAACCTTTTTTTTAATTAATGGAATAGAAATCGTCGTACGCTCGAATAGATTATGTTTATGTTTTATTATGAAGATATTTTTTTCCTGCCAAAATCTCGAATGAGTCAAAATATCAAAAAGTTATAATGTTGAATGGGCTAAAATCCCGAATAGGCTAAAATTCCGAAGGCTAGAGTTCCGTACGCCAAAATTTTGAAAGCCCAAAACCCGAAATCGGGATTTTGACCCATCCGGGGATCTTGGCCTATTCGAGATTTTGGTCTTTTCGGGATTTTGGCATATTCGCGATTTATGCCTTTTCGGGATTTCGATCCATTCGGGAATTTGGTTTTTTCTCGGGACTTAGGCTTTTCGGGATTTTGGCATATTCGAGATTTCGGCCTTTTCGGGATTTCGACCCATTCGGGATATTGATCTTTTCGGGATTTCGATCCATTCGGGATTTTCGTCTTTTCAAGACTTTGATATTCCGGGATTTTGGTCTTTAGATTTTGGGATTTGGACTTTTCGGGTTTTGATCTTTTCGGGATTTTGGCTTTACGGAATTTTGTCTTTTCGGGATTTCGGCCTTTTCAGGATTTCGACCCATTCGGATTCAGGATTTTGGTCTTTTCAAAATTTTGGTATTTCGGGATTGTGGTCTTTCCCGGCATTTAGGCTTTTCGGGATTTTGATTTTTTCGGGATTTCGATCCATTCGAGATTTTGGCATATTCGAGATTTCGGCCCTTTCGGGATTTTGACCCATTCGGGATTTTGGCCTTTTCTTGGGATTTTGAATTTTTCGGGATTTCGATCCATTCGAGATTTTGGTATATTCGAGATTTCGGCCTTTTCGGGATTTTGACCCATTCGGAATTTTGGTCTTCTCTTGGGATTTAGGTTTTTCGGGATTTCGACCCATTCAGGACTTTGGTTTTAAGTATTTTGGATTTTCGGGACTTCGATCCATTCGGGATTTTGGTCTTTTGAAATTTTTGCATTTCGGGATTTTGATAGCGGTCCTCTTTCTAAACCGAAGATATTGCGTACTACGGGCAGCCGGACTCCAAAATACTGACTTATAATTTTTTTCATCAAAGATGTTCAAAGAAACATAGCAGTGAAACACAAATCGATTTTAAGCACTTTTCGAAAATCGAAATATCACAATAAGTGTGATTATGAAGGAATTATGGGAATTACACCTTAAACCTGATAAATAATTAAACCATTTTACCTGACTTAGTACGGGTCTCTCGCTCTCCAACCCGAGCATTTTCCTCTTATTCATGAGTCCGGGATCATTCTCTTGGAGTATCGTCATTGTCTTTTTCCCAATACCCTCGAGGGTGTCCAAGCCACCGCTTATCACTTTGTTCCCAATTTGCTGAACACCCGAAACCAGTTGACCGAATTTTAATGACCTCTCCTCGGATTTTTTGCTGCTATCTGAAGTTTCTGAACTCGGAGTTACAGTTCCATCAGGTTCACCTTCCCCACGTTTTGCGGCTTCCTCCTTCTGAGCTTTGGCTAAATCTGCTGGGTCTGGAACACCCATTCCTGTCTCAATAACCGAAGACAAGCCATGAGTAAGGGTTGCTACTCCTTCTGATGCCGTTGAAAGGAGCGTCGAGAATCCTCCCCATGGCTTCCAGCCCCATGATTGGGATTTCGAGGTATCATTGGACAATTTATCTAACACACTGGAAAGTTTTTCCTCCTCTTTTTCCTTGGGTTTTTGCATTTCATCCTGAGGAGGTTCACTGAATGTTTGCTTTGTTCCCAATTCACCCAAAACAGGAAAGGTATCATAGGATGATGAGGCTTGGGAGGTTTTAATCATTCTCGATAGATTCTGAAAGATTCCTGAATTTTTTTCAGTTTCCGATGGTTTTTGCTGGGAAATTTCTGAGAGAACTGGAAAAACACTGTATAAATTTTCTCCTCCGGATTTTTTTGAATCTTCAGTGTCGAATTTCGTTGGTTTTTCCCAATCATCCGATTCCCAGTCATCTCTGTCCCATCCGTCTTTGTCTTCTGCCTCACCCTGGTCTTTCTTGCTATCGATTGCATCACTATCTCCCCAATCATCGAAGTCCCATCCGTCATTTGATTGCTTTTCAGGGTCTTTTGGCTCAGCCTGGGGCACAATTTTGGGCTCTGGTGGGGCCTGTACCACGGTAAATGGTGCGGATTCTTTTGAGGAGGGGTCTCTAGGGCCTGTAGGACTGTTTAATTTCATACCCAGCTTCATTGGTTTAGGTTTTCCTTCACGAGAAGGTTTCTCGATCTTTCGAACGGATCGTTTATTGGATTTCTTTGAGTCATCTTCCTTTTCTGGAGATTTTTCCTGAATTTCTGGTTCTCTGGAACTATGTTCCTCAGCAGATGTATCAATTTTCACATCAGCTATGGCCTCGAGTAGCCCAGATTGGATTTCCGATGACGATTTTCTAGCCACGATTTGATTTTTGTTGTCACTGGTAATTTTCACAGAAACACTTTCTTCTTTTTCCTTTTTTGCACTTTTCTTCTCTTCCACAGCAAAATCCTCATCAGCACTCTCAAATTCACCTTCTGAACTCGACATCGTTACCTTTCTCTATGAATTTTCATGAAAAAAAACACAGGTGAAAAGAAAAACTTTTTGACAACGTAGTACGCACCCTGTAAACAAACAACAGTGGAAGATATGGCGGAGAATCCAAGGAAAAATCCAATTTATTAAAATTTACCATAAAAAATTATTTATTTTTGCTATTTTTGCCTTTTCCACCCGTTTTCTTACTCTGTTTCTTCAATAATTTCATCTTTTGATTCTTTTCCCGACGAGCCTTCTTCCTATTTTTCGATCTCTGCAATTGGGTCTTCATCTTGAAGGCTTTGCTCTTCTTCAGGAACTTCATTGTATGATCCTGTACCATTCTGTTGAGTTCTTTCTTTGATTTTAGGGCCTCCAAAGGGGTTTGTCCTTTAGAAGTACTACTTGCAGATGATTCCTTACTTTTCTGAGAACTAACACTCATCCCAGGAATTTCTTCTTTGTCGCTCTCCTCAGATTCCTCTTTCACCTCAGCTTTTTCATCATACTTGGGCCTATTTTGTCCCACCCAATTATTCTCCTGAGCCAAATCATA
Organism: Phlebotomus papatasi; assembly: GCF_024763615.1. Lineage (NCBI taxonomy): Eukaryota > Metazoa > Arthropoda > Insecta > Diptera > Psychodidae > Phlebotomus > Phlebotomus papatasi. The sequence goes on from NC_077222.1 coordinate 84,757,227, forward strand.
TGTAGACAATTCTGTTATCTTTACCGTCACATCTTCAGTCTCATACTCCTCCTCATCAGCTTCTTCCTGTTCCTCAAGTTCGGGAATTGTTTGGAAGGATTTTTTGAATTGCTTCGTAATATTATTGCGTATATCTTCCTTCAATTGTTTCTTTTCTAACTTCAATTTCTGCTCAATTTCCTCCTTGGCACGTTCTTTCCTCTGCAATTTTCTCTTCCGGAAACCCGTGAGGAATTCCCTGCAACAGGTTTTTAGAGGTTAAGTTTTGAAAAATATTATTTTCTTGGATTGTTACCTTCTTTTCTTCTCATCGAACTCAACTATAAGCTTCCGACGAGTCCTTCCTCGTCCTTTGGATGTGTTTCTCTGGTTTTTACCCATTTATAAAAGGCTTTTAGATGTGTCTTGTGTAGAATTTTTCTCATAAACACATGAACTACCAAAAATGTAAACACACTGAACTGAACCCACTAAAAAATGTTTCTTGAGGTGAATTCACATGTATGATGGAGTTTCATGAAACTAGTTGCGTGAAACTACACAAGTTCCCGCGATTTTTATTATTTCAGATTCCTTTATTTCACTACTTTTATGCATTAAAACATTTATGATTAGTTTAAATTAATTACCTACTTACAAAATCTAATTTTTACTAATTATTTCTAATAAAATATTAGCTAATTTGATGAAATGGGATAAATCTATGAATCAGTTATAAAACCAGAGGGGCAATTCACGAAATATCCAGACAAAAAAAAAAAAAAATGGACGGCGAATATGGTGGAGACACACTTGATGTGGCGAAAAGTGAAATAATGCATTTTTCAGTCCGTCTATCCGGTCTATCCGTCGAAAAGTAGGCAAAACGCAATAAGGCAAGTAAAATTTATGGTGCGTATTTAAAATTGGAATCGTTATTAATATTTTAGGAATTTTAAGCATTCTAAAGAAAGGGGAAAACTTTCAAATAGCAATATAAATTATTTAAATTTTGGTGAAGTTTGTTGAATATTAAATGCTGTACATAATTATATTGCTTCACATAAAAGAAAATAAATATTGCAATAATGGTCTAGTCTAGTGCAAAGATAAAAGTTTTTATTTTGAACCATTTTTATCCAAAATCACTTTGACTTCCTTTTAAATTCTAAATACAATTTCCATATTAAAAGATTAAAAAAATTATTTGGGGTAATGATGAAAATATCGTCACATAGGTGTATTTTCTGAGAATTATGATAAATGTCGTAAGTTTGTAAAGACCTCTCAGGAGTAGCATAAAAAATGCATTTATTCTGATAATAAATATTTTATTCATTTTGTACATAAACGTGGTAAATATTATACTTCTAACGCTAAGAATATTATATTTTTGATGCGTGCATTTATTGACAAGTGGTGGTCTTTAAAGGGTGAATTTGATATTAAAAATAGTTTTTTTTAGATTATTGTAGAAATCTTAGCTTGGCAAAAAATTTGGTCAGAAGTTAAATCATATGTAAATTTTAACAATAAAAAAAGTTCTGAAACTCATAATCCCTAATAATAATTCCTTTAGTCCCTGAACTTTCCCAAAACATATTTTTTCAGAACACAAGGACTATTTAAACGTTTATAAAATTTTTAAACCCACTAATTTCTTACTATTTTTGTGCCTGGGCATCTTTACTTAAATAAAATAATCCAAATAAATATTTTTTCATAGGACCCTCCGGTCTCGAGCTGGAGCTGGAGGGTTAAATTGTCTGGATACATCCCGAAATTGCAGCAGGTACAAGAAGATCCAAAACTTTGTACACCCTCCATTTTTAGCGAGGAGACGCACCTTTTAACGGGAAGGCGAAATTCGCCTCACAGAAAACGGACAGTAACCAGCCAAGATTTTGGCTGGATACTTTCGTGAATTGCCCCTCAGGTTGAGTTGAGAACCAGGATAACTAAAAAATAATAATTTAAGAATTCATAAAAAAATGTTTCAAATATTTCGTCGTTAATTTCACTTATTACGGAAAGCGACGGAAAGTCTTATGCGGTGTTCGTTAATGCGAAAACAAACTTGAATCATTCCTAAAGATTTTTGAGACCATATTTATTAATCACTCTGGATAAATTTGGGTTTGTTGCAACAAGCCTTATAATCCTTAACTATTTTAGAAAAATTTAAGCCAGTTACATGAACTAATATTTTTTATTAGAGATAACTAGGATTGTATTTAATTCTGCGCAATAATAGGAAAATTTTTTAAGATGATCTATATCACTTAACTATCTTTTCGAACCGTAAGATGCCCAGTCATCCCCATTACAAGGTGACTTTTTTTATGGAGCTACATATTTGAAGACAACTCATAAATTGATCTCGGACTCAGCTCACAGTGCTCTGAAGGAAAATATATTTAAACAATAATCTACTATATTTATCCCTCCACTCAGTACCCGATCTTAATAATACGAAAGAACTTCTCACCTTTAACTCTTTCGTCTCTTTTGGGACGAGAGTACCCAAAGCAGCATATGAATGTTCTGTGAAAAACAATGTTTTTTTAAGTATTCAGAACTGATAAAAATCCTATTTTTGTGGATGATTACAAACTATAAGGATGTCCAAATGTGACATATTTTTTGTAGGACCTCAATTAATTCCTGAGCTTAGATATTTTTGATTAAAAATTGTGAAATTTGCTTGCAGCATATGCTGCGGTCCGAGAAGAGTTAAGATATTTCGCGTAACGTTTGCAACTGCAGAGAAGCTTACATCCCATACCTTTTTAGTGTGTAAAAATTATCTTTGGCATCAACTTTTAGGCAACTTGACAAGGGCTTGTACGGCATTATAAACCGATTTCTTTTCACTTTATGTTTTCAATTAGAATCAAAATATTTAACTTCTATTTTTGGGATCTTACGGTTCGTCAGATTTTTTTCTCTTCCAAAGAAAAAGTTTCGAATTTTTCTCTAGAGCTTTTGACCCTGTTGGTCTTTTTCAATAGTTCAAAATAAAAATATTTTCTCAGCTCACTGAAGATAACCCACACCAAGCGTCAAAAGCTCTGGAGAAAAAATCGAATATTTTATTTTGAAAAAGAAATAGATTCTGACGATGCAGAGTTGACGGGAGCACAGAAAATATTTAGGGGAAAACGGGCTACCATTACCCTACTCAAGGTTCGGACAATTCACATTTTTTTCTATGTTCTTATGGATTTTACCCATGGTTCTTAAGTTGTTCGAAGCTTGAGTCGTCCGAAGTTCGAACATAGCGCGCTTTCCCCTAAACTTCATTTGAAATATTAGGGGGAAGTGGGGCACCTTTGAAATTGGGATTTTTCTCCTATGTTTAAGTGGAACTGATCCATATCATAATGCAATTTAGATTCTCATTCTGTTTGGGCAGCTATATTATATCATAATAAAGCTCAATTTTATTTAAAAATAGGTGAAAAATCCCAATTTCAAAGGTGCCCCAGTTCCCCCTAATATTTGAAATGAAGTTTAGGGGAAAGCGCGCTATGTTCGAACTTCGGACGACTCAAGCTTCGAACAACTTAAGAACCATGGGTAAACATGGGTAACATGGGTAAACACTTGTAAAAAAAACACTTGACAATTTTAAGGAATTAGAAAACAATCTCTTAAAATCGAAAAATTGCTTCTCCTAAAAGAAACGTTTCTAAAGTGTTAACAATTTTACTTGCAAAAATTGCTCGTTTTTTTATAATTCTAAATATAGCTTATTTTTTCTTATAAGGTACCTAGAGTCTTGAAAGAGAAAAGATTTAATAAAATCAGATGCAAACTGATAATCTTAAAAAAATATTAGGGAAAACTGGGGCACCACCAAACAGGGGGTAGCACCAAACACTACGATTTTTTAATCATACATTCGACATCTCAGGACAAGACTTATAGAAATTTATAGGCATTACAAGGATGCTTGTCCACTGAGGACATGGTCGAGATAGTCCAGGAAGTTTAGAAATAGAAATTAGTGTTTGGTGCTACCACATGTTTGGTGATTCCCCAGCTTCCTCTACATTGTTGAAAAAATTGGAAAATCCTAAAACTCCTAGGAACTGCTTTTACAATGTGAAGACTCAAGCTTCGGACAACTTATCTTTTTCTATGTTCCTAACGGATTTTACGCATGGTTTTTTTCGGGATATTTAAGGCATTGGAACTAGCTATTAAAATATAATATTATAATGAGTGAAATTCATTAAAAACATATTGAAAAAAAATTAATTGTTCGAAGCTTCAATCATCTGAATTTAGGACTTTTTACTAAAAAAATATTTACATTTCTTTTTTTTTTTAATACAAAATAAATCACAAAACAGAGTTTGGGGCAACATCAAACAGGCTATTTCCTCACAAATGTAAGCATTTAAATTACGAGTTCTAGTAGGGTAAGTGTGCCAAATTTCGGCATAGTTGCATGTAAGAGCCAAAATCTCAAGTTTGAAATGTAATATTTTTAATACCAATTGATTTTTTTATTCCTTCTTCTTAAGGAGTGTTGTTTGAAACCTTGTAGACAGTTTACCGTCCTAATTTGCTCTAAAATCATTCTTAATACATTTTATAATGAAAAAAATGTAGACATAGCTTTGGTGGCCTATTTCGGCCACCTTCATTCTCATAGATTTTTGCCTTTCGGGAATTCTCCCAAAGCCTTTTTCACGTCATCTCGTTTGTCGAAGATATATTTTATTTTGTAATTTTTTGCATTGTATAATCTCTCTCTAGAGTATGTAAAAACTAAAAAATCATGGAAATTTGAGGAACATAAAAGGTGTCCGGAATTGCAAGCTGGCCGAAATTTGACACACCTTACCTCATTTCGCAAAGCTTGGACATTTTGTACACCAGTTTCCTTGTCGTCCTTTTTTTGGAATTAACCATCAATGAAAACTATCAATTATTATAAATATAAATGAAAGAAATTTAAAATAATTTTTGATATTTTATATTATTTTATTTTATTGTGATTCAAATGCAAACAGAATCCGTAAGATTACAAAATTGTACATAATTAGTAATTACAGTATTATATCTTGTTTCTTTTTTTTCCTGTCTAAAAGTTGACATGCCTGTATAAGATATTACATTCTTGTATCTTCATCTATTTTTTTTTTAATTCTATACTTTTCATCTCACAAAAAAAAATTAATTAATGCTTTAAAAAAAAGACAAGAAAAATTAATACAGGTCAATTGTTTAAAATAAAAAAAAAAATACAAACAGCCGAAGTGTTAAGAAAAGTAAATTATGAAAATTATATATGGCAAGAAATATGTAACACTGACAGTTTACAAAAAAAAATCTTTCACTTTTTTTTTTGTAAAATGTAAAACCAATTAAGTTTTTGAGGTTTTATTCTTTCGAGATTTTTCTTTTTACAATCGTCACATTTTTGTGTTTTTTTTCTCTTTCTCTCTATCTTTTTTTTTAGCAACTTGCAATTGCAAATTTTATAATTACAATATAATTGGTATAATAGTCAAGAATTGTGGAACACTGCAACAGAATCATTTGAAGCGTGAAAATGTTTTGTGCAAATTAAACACAATCATTTTGTATGCAGTGTTGGGGAAACAGAGAGATAGATGAAATTGAAATATTTAAATCTACATCCTTTCATTACAAATAGTTGTTTTTTTTTTAAATTTATATTACACGTTTTTATCTTTTTATAGAGTGCAAAACGAGTGGTTTTGATAGATTTTTTTCTCTCTCGTCAATTGCATAGAGCTTATTCTTCTTTTCATCATCACAATTTGCACCAATGTGTGCCTCTTTTAATTATGATTTTTTTTCTTCAATCTTTATTATATTGTCAAGGTGTTATTTGTGAGATATCAGACTCAGCATTCATCATCTACAAGGTTTTTTTTTAACTCTGTTCACCACAAAATCTAATCAGTTACTTCGCAATTTACTATTTACTCGTTAATTTGATTTTTTTTTCTATGTTCATCATCAGACATTGAGACAATTGAAATTCTCGCTATTATAGATTTGATGTTAGAAGATTATTAATTTTTTTTATCCTTTACTTTGTTGCCTATTGTAGTTTAATATCATTGTTGAAGAGACAAGGGCTTCACAAGGGGATATGACATAATTTTTGTCGATAAGAATCGCATTTATTTCTATTTTCTGTTTTATTTATTTATTTATTCTTTTACACTGTTCTTCCAAATAGAATTAAAAATGCTCGTTTGCTAAAGTTGACACACCCCGTACAGTTCAATGTGAAGCTTGACATTGAAATTATTAATATAATTATTTCTATCTCCATTCTGTCCATTAAAATGTACAATGTTGCATTAATACATTTACAAATTACTCTTGTATTTCTTTTTAATTAATATCTCAAAAGAAAGCACCTTTTTTTTTGTTTATTGTGATGATACATTATTTTGATGTTTTATTGATAAATTGAGGAACAATTATATCGATTTGATGTCATTTCACAAATTGTGATAATTTATTTTTCTCTTACAAAATATTCACAATATTCCTGTGATGTCATTTGCAAAAAATTATTTAAAAAAAAATCCCCGCATTAAAATCTCGGTGCAAAATGCTATATATATCATTTATGGGAACATGAATTGCAAGCGCGTATTCTCTCTTAATTTTCTTTTTTAAAAATTATACAAAAAAAAACTAAGAAAAAAATCTCATTCAGTGAGAATTTCACAGAAATATTACATGTCACAATAATATAATGTTAAAAAAATATTTTTCAAAAAAACAGTTTCATTTCGAAACCAAAAAAAAATCATGATAATCTCTAAAATACAAATACTTTTATTTCTCATTTTTATTTTATAAATTATAAGCACTAAAATATAGACTAAAAATCGTCACAGTTATTTCTTTTTCTTACATTACTATAATTTTTTTTTACAAGACAACTATATACTTTTTTTCACATGCCAGATTATACAATAAGGAGGGGTTTTTTTACTGGGCATTTTTCACTTAAAGATATACACATACCTTTTTAGTTATTCTAATTAATAACCCCTATGCCAAAAAATTATTTACAATTGTTGATTTTTTTTTCAATAACACATAGAAGCACTATAATCTCTTTCTTTTTTTTTACACAATTTCATCGGCAAAAGTTCCAATGATGGCTCACTTAGGTCATCAATTTAAGTATTTACGGCAACGTTTTGATCCGCAAGAGCAGGGTATTTTAATGTCTTCAAAGGGAAATTTGTAGTCATAGGTTAATTCTTCACCCGGAACAATACGTCTCAGGGCAAAGATGATTATGTGTTTGTGCCCAAGAATATCTACAACTTTTGAGTAGCAATTTGGCTGCAAAAAAAAATATTACCCATTTTTTTTCAAATTCCCATCAATTGATATCTAGATTAACTTCCATACCTCACAAGAATGATTAATAAAACGTGCTGCATTGCCACGCATTGTTGCATCAACAACGAAATTGTCATCAATGCGGAACATGTAGCATCCAATTCCTTTACTCTCATAGTAATTCTCCCTCTTGTCCGTCAATGTGGCACGAATTAATTCACCAGCATATTCAATCACCATTTCACCTTGTGAAGAATATGTTGTTAGAACATCTTCCTTATGCTCTCCCTCTCTAAGTATAACATCATTAACACTCAATAACTTACCAGCTTCAATGTCTCTAGTGCAGAAAAGTCCACGTCCATGAATATGGGACCGATAGACTCCTACAGAATCCTTTGATGTCTCTTTCAGTGTTCTATATCGCATGGCCATGGGGAGATTGCTAGCACTTCCTCGCCTAGAAATTTAGACATTTTTGTTATTCATTTTTTTGCACTTGATGTTGACCCCGAGCAATTTGGAACGCGAAGATGTTACAATGGAGAAAATTGAGGTCAACACACAATTCATCTATTTCCCTATTTTCATTTTTTATGGCTCGGTCACACCTTTTAGATCAGGAAAATTTCATGAAGTCGAAATTCGAAACCCTTTCTTTCTCACATATTTTGCATATGACTATCTCATTCTTTCACATACCAAATTCAATTGAGCTAAATTGAATTTGGAGTGATGCTTAAGAGAAGAAGAAGAGTGCGAGAGAATAAGATAGACATATGCCAAACATGCGAGAAAGAAAGGGATCAGAATTTCAACTTCATGAAATTTTCCTGATCTAAAAGGTGTGTCGGAGCCATTATCATCACTTTCTGGATTTAAAGCTAGAAATTCTATAAAAAAATTTAACTATTTTGTAACTCATATTAAAAGAATTGTATAAAAAAAACATTATGAAAATCGATTGATTATGTTCACAGATATTTAGGTATAAAGAGGTCGTGGTGCAATTGGTAAGAGTGTTTGGCTCTTGGGCGGTGTGACCCCCGGTTCGACTGTCACAGTTGTGAGTTCGAGTCCCGCCCGGTGCAAATGATTGAGAAGCGTCTGAATGGGACATTTTTCACGAAACATTGTAAACTGAACAATGTACAAAATGCCAATAAAAGCACGGTACATCGAAATAAATAAATAACATTTAGGTATAAATATTATGATAATAATAGGCAAAGGGAGAACTTTTTGTATCCCATCCTCTTCGTGGAGCGCGGTGGACGAGGAAGGACGGAGGTATTTGTGGTGCCTAAACCTAACACTGGAAAGTTTTTGGAGTACATTAACTATTCGGCAACAATGATAGTTAATAACTAGCTTCGAGAATTAAACACGCTAAACAGAACTGCCCTGTAGGGGAATTCTGTAATCTTCGTGGTATTGTCACGCATGAGTTCGAAACCTGACAATCCCATTCGAGCTTTTTTTGTCGTATCATATGAGTTCGAAAATGCAATTCATTGAATTTTTGATGAAATCCCTTGATGATTTTATGAAAATACAGTACATCTTGGTTGATTTGTTTAACAAAATTCATTGTCATTTGAATTGACAGAAATCTCAAATCCCGTCTGACACAGGGTAAGGAGACCTTCACGCTGTGGTCTTAATTTATACGTCAGCTATAGAAAATATTTAAGGTATTAACGGTGGGATCTAAATGGTAGATCTTAATTATGAAGTGAAAATGGGGCATAATTAAACCCTCATTGAATTGGTACTGAGTGCTAACCCTGAATTGAGCGCCAAATTAAGTTGCTTGTTATGGGTAAGCGACTCTAGCGCTGTGGTTCTGTTTGGAAACAATAGCGAAAACATTTTTGACAGTGCTGCGTGAAGCGTTCAGTGAGGAAGAAAAAATTATTGAAAATTGTGATTTGTGATAGTTTTCCAGGATAAAAAAGGATCTTTCAGTGTAACTTTAAGGTAGGTTTAGAGTTATACACTTTAAAAGTGGTGCGTAGATTCGCCAGTGAAGGAAAAACTTAAATATTTTGAAATTTTCTTTTGAGGTTATGTGACGGAAAGAAAAATTAATTTTAAATAAAAATCCAAAAATTTATTTAAAAAAAAGTAAAATCTGGACATCTTTTGTGAGTTATTTGACGCAATCACTGAAAAAAATTATAGCTGCTTTCAAGGTTTAGAATTTTTCAGGCGATGCGCCACAGCCTGAAGCACCACCTGCCACTTTCCGGAGACTTAAGAAGAATTTGTCCAGCCACTTTTAATATTCAGTGCCCCAATTTAGATCCTTTAAGTGAAATACTTTCTGAAGCAATTATTTCTAAAATCATTGTTTTGTTTTTCTTTACAGTACATACGATATACACTCGGAAAATTATTGTATCTATGGCTCCGAAAAGATCATCAGGGAATCCCAGGAAATGTCCAAGTAAATGCTCTAAATCATACAAATATAAATTAATTAGAAAGCATTTTAATTCTCTAAACCTTAATGAAATGGGTAATGTTTGTGACGGGGGTGGTGTGAATGAGGAAATTAATACTGCCAGTGAACCTGAAAGTCGTGACAGACATGGAAATCAATTCCGGGAATCGAATGATAATTCAGATGAAGTTGAAGTCTCCTTGCTAGATGCTACATTATTAGATGAATTGAGAGTCTTTTTTAACAAATATCGCTTCAATAGAAGGCAAGTGAGCGAGCTTATGGCAATCCTGAAACGTCACGTTGATGACACTTTATTAAAGGATCGCAGGAGCATAATGAAGACTCCTAGAACGTCTGTTCAAGTCAAAAACGTTGCACCCGGGAAATACACTCACATTGGTATGGTAATGGTACACGATAGAAGGATTATGCGAGTCATTTTTCCGTGATATTCATGAAATCAAGGTACAAGTTGGAATTGACGGGTGTCCCCTCTCTGATAATCGCACAATTTGGCCAATAATGGGGAGATTTCTTCATCAACCAAATTACTCCCCATTTTTGATAGGAATTTATGAAGGACAAAAGGATCCTAAAGATGCAACGGAGTTTCTAGAAGACTTGACTAATGAAATAAATTACCTCAATAAAAATGGTGTCTTCACAAAGGATGGAAAACATTTTCATTTTCAAATCACATCTTACATTATGGACTCCAAGGCACGAGCTTCAATTACAGGTGTGAAAGGACATACATCTCATAAGGGATGTGGAAGATGTGAACAACACGGGATATCCATACAGCGAAGAGTCGTTTTTTCCCAAACATGTGGTCAACTCCGCACAGACGACTCATTTGCACAAAGAAGAGATTCCTATCATCATAACGAGGAGTATCCGTATGGGCTAGAACTTGCTAATGTAAAGATGATATCTCAGGTGCCACTTTGCAGCATGCACTTGATATACTTGGGTATCGTACGTACCCTTGGGGTGCTGTGGATGACAGCTAAAAGCAAAACATTTACATTAAGTCCTCAGAAAAGGAAGGAACTTGACAAAAAACATATGTCTCTTACTCCTTTTTTGCCCACAGAATTTTCACGAAAGCCAGATAGCCTATATTTTGTTCACAAATGGAAGGCAACTCAGTGTCGCCAGTTTCTGTTGTACACTGGGCCTGTCGTGCTCAAAAATATATTACCAGAATCCCAATACCACCACTTCTTGCTGCTCTCTGCAGCATGCAGGATACTTACATCTAACAAATTGACTCAAAGCCAAGAGTGGATAGCAGCAGCAGAGCAGTTGTTGGAAATATTTGTTGGTCAGTATTCTAACATGTATGGAGAAGATCAGATAACTTATAATGTGCACAACCTTCTCCATGTAGGAGACTGTGCTCGACTTCACGGATCACTCGAAAATTTCTCGGCCTTTCCTTTCGAGAATTTTCTGCAGACGCTTAAAAATAATGTGGACCACCGATCTCAAGCTATTCCTCAAATAATAAATAGACTCAAGGAAGAAAAGCAGTTACCCGAAGTTAATAAGGAGATCTCAAGTTATTCTGATAAAAAAATACTTAAAAAGCCTATATTAGGAGCGTCATTCCTATATCAGTCTTGTAAGTTCGATGAACTGATCTTTGATGCTAGGGATGCAAATAAGTATTGCTTGACAAAAGATCGGGATATTGTTGAAATTGTTGGTTTTGGTTGCTTGAATGGCATAGATGGATTTATTGGGAAAAAATTACCCACAAAAGGAAATTTTTTCAATTTTCCCTTTGAGTCTCAGTCCTTGGATATTTTTTTAGTTAGTTCTGCCCAAGAGGATATATTTTTCTTTGGTCAAACTCAAATGCAAACAAAGATTATTAAAATTCCTCTCAACACCACTGATAGTGTTTGCTTACCCTACATTCATTAATTATTATTCAATCCTCATTTTTATCAAAACTTCTCATTAGCTACGCCTACTACCGAAAGCGCATCACGGTGCTGTGATCTTAAGGGAATATTGACAGAGATTAAAAATACTCAAATAGAGCAAGGAAAGACACTTAAAGAACAAGCTAAAACACAAGAAGAGCAAAATAAATTGCTTTCCTACATCAAGATGTGCATAGGCAAACGTGAAATATAACAACGGTTGATCAACAAAATAAGAAGCGGTTTCCCCATCAGTAGCATGAAAGATTTGGCGAATTTTGAGAGGAAACTCATTATACAAGATTGGAAGGAAGCTTTCGTAGGTGCATTTATTTACCGTATTCTTTCAATATATTCAATGAATATTTTTTACAGCAAAGTATCGCCAAAGAAAATCTAAAGTTGAAAGAATTTCTGACCGACGAAGTCATATTTCAAACAAATTTGTCTGGAGCCAACAAAAAAGTTCAGATGCGTGGACTTCGCTTCTATAAACTATGGAAAGGTATACTCAAATATTCATTTTTTTTTTAAAGAAATAAAGTAATTGTTACTTTCTTCATTTCACAGAAGCATCCAATAATTCAGCGACCAGATTTGACAATTTTATAAGAAGGGAAATAGAAAAAGCGAAGAACCGGGTGTATGTGAAGAATTCAAAGAATAAGAAGAAGGAACAAATTTGTCAGGTCCCTCAGGAGGATGATACGTCAGACGAGGACCTTCCTGAGCAAAACGCACCACAGGAGGAAACTTTTGAAATAGAAGTGTTCTCTTCTCCAAAACCTGAGAATGAGATGACCGACGCCGAGTCAGATGATGTGCAGTCTGATAGTCCATTTGAAGAATAATTATGAGTTAAAGTCTTTATTAAACCGTTCCTTGCATCCTGCTTACGAAATACCAAATGAAATCATAATAATATTCATATTAATATTCTATGAAAAAAAACAAAGTTGCTCTTCATATAAGTGTAAATTTTACATTCTAAGGTTGGTAAAGAGGCTATTTTTGCGTTGCTGAACATATGAATTTAGGTCATTTTTGCTTTTTCAGACACTGATTTAGAACAACCGTATAAGAAATGGATGTAAAATGTTGTAATAATTTACACAACGTTTGACAAATCTAAATGTATTTGAAATATGTTTTGGGAATGAAGTCAGTTGATTCTCCTTTATATCAATTCATTGTTTCTCTAATAAAATGATTTTTTTGAATAAAATGTTTCATTAACCCTTAATATAAAGTTGAGTGATAAGGTATAGGGTAAGGTACTAGAAAGTCCACGAAAATAATCCTTAATTAAGGATAATAGCTTACTGACCGATATAAGTAGTTAATGGTAAGGTTTTGGCTAACATCTAATAGTTCCGCTGCTCACCACCATGAACGCAAAACAGTGTCCTTCACATATATTTAGTAAGGGGTATTTTGTATGGGAGCTTCTTAAAAGTAAGGTATGAAAGATAGGGGTTAACTCAGGCTATAATCCACGCTTATCTGGTCAGACGGGATATGTGACTTCTGACAATGCCACGTGAGCTGAAATGGCAAAGTCACGGCTACAGAATCGTATTTTCGAAAAAGCTCTTCTAAGATTCGAACCCAATTTGTCATATGGCATTGCCAGAGCGTTACAGAATTCCCCTCCTGGTGATATGGCTGTAGCGGATGGGTGCAGATGGACTGCAGAGTGTCGTTCGTGAGGTCACGATATAACTTGAGTTACGTTTGGATTCACATCTCCTTTATTTTCGACGTTCGTTAAATTGTGACTGCGTTAGTTTTATGTAATATTGAAGCCATTTTAACTCTCTGTTACGCATTATTTGAACTCTCAATGGAACCAACCAATAGGGAAATTCTGAAACGCTCTGGTAATGCCATATGACAAATTGGGTTCGAATCTTAGGAGAGCTTTTTCGAAAATGCGATTCTGTAGCCGTGACATTGCCATTTCAGCTCACGTGGCATTGTCAGAAGTCACATATTTGAGATTTCTGGCAATTCAAATGACAATGAATTTTGTAAAACAAATCAACCAAGACGTATTGTATTTTCATAAAATCATCAAGTAAAGGAATTTCATTAAAAAATCAATGAATTGCATTTTCGAACTCATATGATATGACAAAAAAAGCTCGATTGGCATTGTCAGGTTTCGAACTCACGCGTTACAATGCCACGAAAATTACAGGATTCCCCTACAGGTGCACTTTTCATTCTAGGCACTGCACCATTGTACATTGACAAGGAAAGTCCTTCAACCAGAAATTGGGTTGGTTAATGAAATTAGGTATATTATCCACTAATTTGGACCCAAGAAATTCATTGGTGATAGTCCTAGATTTCAGAATTTTTTTTTGTTCATCTTATATGGCAAGATCAAAAGGTCAAAAATACGATTTTCGTGTGTAAACGCTAAATGGCGAGAGACAGCAACTTGGAATATTCTTCGTATCCCCCCACAAGTTGACCCTGGGAATCCAAATATAATCTTAATCTCCCCTTCCCCACCGCCCTCTTTTCCTCTAGAAACGTACATTACTATCTAACTTATCTCAAAATGAACAGAATCCCTGGATCGTTTTAAAGATATATCGAAGAAACTAATTATTAGGGGAAAAGAGGTGGGTGGGGGGAAATTAAGATTATATATGGATTCTCAGAGTCAACTTGTGGGGGAATACGAAGAATATTCCAAGTTGCTGTCTCTCGCCATTTAGCGTTTACAACACGAAAATCGCATTTTTGACCTTTCGATCTTGCCATATAAGATGAACAAAAAAATCTCTAAAATCTAAGGCTATCACCAATGAATTCCTTGGGTCAAAAAAAGGTTCAAAAAAAGTTCGTAAAATTTTGCCATTTGTTCGTAAATGTTCGTAAAATGTTCGACAAGAAAACAAACATTTACGAACAAATGACAACGTTTTACGAACATTTTTTGTGTGTTTACGAACATTTACGAACAAATGTTTGTAAAAGTACAAAAAATGCTCGTCAAGTGATCATGTTACGAACAATGTTTGTGAAAAAAGTACAAACTTTTACGAACATGTTTGTGGGTTATACGATTCACGAGCATTTTGTAACTCCCCTATAGGAATTCACAAACATTTACGAACATTTTTACAAATTTTTTTTTCTGTGTAGTAATGCATGTCTAGAAATTTCCTTGCGGGAGCGGAAAGGCCTAATTCCTCTATGGAATGTTGTAACTACATTAATAATTAACTCCCTCTCTACAGGGTGGCTGAAAAAAAAATGCAACAAACTAAAGCGCTATATTATCCTCATTTTATGTTCAACTTTTTTGAAATAAAGAAAAAATGGTAGTAAATACGTCAAAATTTTAGAATATTATCGGTTTTGTTCAATACGATCTTATTTTGATTCGACTATGGTCTTAAGTCTGTCAAAAAATGCATCGTAGTTTGCACGAATGTGAGCCTTCTGAATGTCCTGCTATTCACGAGGAAGGGCTGTCTTCAGCTCATTGATACTTTGCTACTTTTTAGTCCTAACATTGACCAACAAAATGCCTCTTTGAATATAAGAACAATTTTCTTGTCATTGTTTTCCTAAAATGAAGTGCGAAACGTTTTTTTTTAGCCAAATCTTATTCGGAGCGTGATTTCTGAGACGTTGTCGAGCCTTGATCGAACTTCCATTACTTCTTACTAAAATTTTTGTTTGTCCACGAATCCAACACTCCTTCCAGGACAATTTCCAGAAAAACATTAGCATTTGTTTTGACTGTACAGACTAAAAACCCCAGTGGAAAGCGATAATTTGTCTTCAAGGAAGTCCAGACCTTCAAAAGGGTGGTCCTTGACTTCCGGTGGTCATTAGAACGTCTAAATTATCGTATGACCTTTCCTTCAGATAGACACAATTATTTTGTTTGCACATCAATTGCTCAATTAAAAATTTTTCTTATTAGAAAAGATGACATTTCTGAAACTGACCATGAACGTGCAAGCGAATTTACTCTGTCGTGGATCGAGCATAACTTCTTTATGAGGATCGACGATGACTCTTCCTTTTCAGGATTTTTGAGGCTTCATATAGAGGTCATTTAACAATATTTATTTCATGGTTATTTGCGATGTTTGCGATCTATGCGTCTCAGAGATCGTTTGTTTGCAAATGTGACGCAGATTTTGTTCAATTTGCTTCTTCATTTTATGAACGATGACTAGTGATGAAGCAATATTTTTTAGACCTTCACCAAAGCATTTTAAAATGCTACTAGTATCCTTGTATCAAGTTATGTTTCGAAAAACGGAAAGTTTAATTACATTCCGGTTTTGAAGAGCTCTAACGATAACTGCTTCCGAATTTCTTGCAAAATATAGCGACATTAAATTGTCACGTTTGAGTTCCATTACGGTTTAAAAAAGTTCTACAAAATATTATCCAAAATGCTTTTGTAGGCTTTTAGCCAATAAAATGAACTACCACTATGCAAGATATGAAACCGCTGTCACCAGCGGTTTGACAGCTATGCGCACTGAAAGTTGTTGCATTTTTTTCATCCACCCTGTATGCATTGAAATATTTATCAATCTGATTCAAATATGTTTTTCACGAATTAAGTTTAAAGAAAAATTACATTTGCTATGATTCTATCCCGGTGTCCCCTATAATTAGGAGGCACAAAAGACTCACCTGGGAATTGTAATTTCGCTGTCAAGCTGAATGGTCACAGGAGCGGGTTGTTTCCGATGCCTGGATGCCAACCAGCTGAACATGTCATATTCCGATCGTCCACCGTAGGGTTCACATCGAGCCGCCCCAAAAATGTTCTCTTTAGTGTCGTCAATGTCGATAAAATGGGGAAAGAGTGGTGCCGTATCCTTGTTCATTTTTCTCTCATGGTATTTGGGAATGTAGTTTTTGCACGTTTCAACACCCGGCAATTGCTCAATCAGGTACCTCAGAGCATTGGCCTTTAGTCCTAGCATCTGATATCCACTCATATCAGCCAATGGACCATCTGGCAGGGATGAAAGTCCATGAGTTTTCCTAGCAATTTGCACTGATTCAAAGACTTTATCCCAAATGTCAGTGATTGAAGTAGATTTATAGTGAAATCCATCTTCTGACTGAATTTCATAGAGCATTCTTGGTCCTGGAGGAACTTTTAGTGGTTGCAGGGCATTCAATGAACGCTGAATTGTGTAAGAATTCCTTGGTTGAGGCTGTTTGAAGGTGACATCATCTGATGCAGTTGTGAGTGGATTGAGATTCTCTTTTTGCTCAATTGTTTCCTCTTCCTCTTTCATCGGTGTATCATCCACAATGACATTATTCTTATTGCAATCCTCCTTGTCGAGATTCACAAGAATCTCACAGATTTTCTGTTTCACCTCAGGCGTTGAACTTTCTGATGAACTCTCATCTTTATCGTCCATTGATTTTATTTGATCAAATAGATCAGCTTGTACATCGGTTTGGAAGAGATTTTTCAAATTGAGACTTGTAGGTGAAGTTGAATCTTTTTCTCGTTGTATTTCAACATTTTCAAAGTCCTCTTCGAGGATTTGTGGTGGTTCTTCTTTTTCAGTCTCTGCAATTATTAACTGTGGCGATGGTAGATCAGCCATAACGACATCTTCTTTGGCTGGGATATCTTCTACTTTTGGCGGAATGACAGGTTCATCCACTTGACATTTGGGTTCAGGTGGCGTTGGTGGTGATTGACGTGCTTGAATTGTCTGCATTGGCAGTACACGATTAGTAGGCCTTGAATTTGTCGTATTGTTCCCATAGTGACACTGTTGGATGGGATTGACAACATTTGTTGGGACATTTGAGTGATGAGATGGTGCATACGGAGCTGAAGGGAGTTGTATCTGAGGAGTTGGTGTGGAATTTGTCTGGTATACATGAGAATTTTGTTGATTCCTATTCAACGGGGTGAAAACGACATTTTCTTGAGGAGTACTGCTGTCATTGCTACTTCCTGACAATTGGATGATGTTCTGGTTAACTTTCTCTTGCTCCACTGGGAAGATTTGCTGATTTGACTGCTGCGACGATACCATTTGACTCTGCATATTGTTCTGAGCCACTGTTGTGATAATCACATCTCCCACAATTGAATCACTCTTGGTCACTTGATTAATGGGTGTTGCAGGAGTTGGCTTCATGGTAAATGTACCAGCTTTAGGACGATTTACCGATGTCCTTCCAGCCACGGGTTTTGTGATTATTTTGGGCTTAACAGTGGCTGAATTTACATGTGTCTTGGCAATGGGTTTGATTATATTAGCTGCCCGTTGAATTGGTTGAACTGAATTTGGTGTTGTGACAATTATTGTCTTAGTTGGACATGGTTGAGTTTCTTGTAGTTGCATTGTTGCCTGTTGGAATACCGGAGTACTGGTACTTGAGGCAATGGCGATTGTTTTGGGTAGAATCACCGGTTGAGCTTGAGGCTTGGGCATTGACGATTGCTCCACATTGACCACATTTGCCGGCAATGATGGCATGACTTTGTTAATCACTTGTGGTTGTACCTTGGTCATGACAATTGGAGCAGTCTTGACGGTGGGTTTGGGCGGAGAAATGGGTCTCATTTGCTGAGTGACCTGTGGTGGTTGTGCCTGAATTTGAGGTAACACCTGAGGTGTTGGCATTATTGCTGGTGTTTGTTGCTGTTCGGGCATATTATTGAGTACGACATAGCCACCAGGTACTTCCATAATCGGCTCAATTTTACTAGCCTGAAACACTTGGGTGGTTGTTGCGGAAAAACTTGAATTTTGACTTAGGACACCCTGCATAGCCGTCGAGACGAATTGCTGTGATGACATCACAGTATTCTGGACAATTGTCTCAAGGCCATAGTACACTGGTTGACTGGTTAGGTACATACATCCAGAATTTGGATCTTGTACCATCTCCAGTGTGGGTGTATTGCCCAATACCATTTGTTCCGTTGCCATCATGCCACATTGAATTGTTGTGGCTTGAGGCTGAATCAGCGTACCAATCACCTGAGGCTGTTGCGGTTGAGCCAATTGCATCGTCCCAGATGGTAACACCTGTAGACCCGATGCTGTATTGGCCAACACTAACTGCCCACTGGTGTCTGTTTGTAGCTGAAATGCCCCTGGAACAATTGGACTTGGTGTCAAAAATTGTGTCTGAGGCTGTTTATAATCACCCGATGGCATTGCAATATACTGCATTCCATTGTTATCCGTCACATACTGCACAAGATTTGCATTATTGTTCATTGGCTGAACTATTATGGGTTGTGGTGGTTGAAAGACAACCCCGGGATTTGTGGTTGCTGCAGTGGCAAGTGTAGTGGTTGGTACAGTTTGTTGTGGTCGAATGATGGGCAAATGGCTAGAATTGACAATTTGTAGGGATCTTGCATCGGGTTTTGTGACAATCTTTTTCATCTGAATTGTCTGATTTTTGGTCGTTGTTTGACGACCTTTCGGCTTGACCACAGTCGTTGCTGCTTGCAGACGTGGTAGGGCCTGTTTCTTGATACCCTTATCTGCTGGCTGTGGTAGAATGATCTGATTCTTCTGTGGTGTTGTGGTTTGCATCGATAGTGCACCATTTGGACGAATTGGTGCCGGTGCTAGGGTCATTATTTGCGAATTATTGCCCGTGCCACCAATTGAAATGATCTGCTGTGATGTACCATTTCCACCTGGTTGAATGATGCCAGAATTATTGAAATTCTGAATATTTAGTCCTCCTGACAGTTGTATTGTTGGCTGAATGGTTGATGTTTGTGGCAAAATTCGCTGGGTCTTTTGCAGATAATTGGAATTCATGTCATTGTATTGACTGATATTTTGCAGTGGAAATACTTGCTGCTGAAAATTATTAACACCAAGTTGTTGGGTGAATTGTTGATTTTGCGGTGTAGTCGTCATGAGAACATTGGACATACCACCAGTATTTATTTGACCCAACTGATTCACCCCACTAAGTGGTACCGTTTGTATCTGCGTGGGATTCTGCAGTGATATCTGACCACCACCCTGAATGGGAATGATATTTTGCAGTGAACTTGGTATGGTGATGGTATTTCCACCTTGATTGGGTATTGTCTGAATACCATTCATATTTCCACCACTGAGTATTTGACCACTAAAATTCTGCATTATATTTTGTGGTTGAATGGTGGAAATTGTTGAGGAATTGCACATATCTGACACGGTGACTGTTAACAAATTATTTGGTGCTATTGATGCCACTTCAGCTTCGGGTGTATGGGGATTGGCTTCAGATTCTGATTCACTGGTTGACATGGGTTCACATGTCATTAGATGTCGCTGAAATGAATCTTGAGTGCGATATGTGCAATGGCAACGGTCACATTTCACCGGATTGTCACCACAAGTCTGATCAAATGTCAAAATGTGATGACCAGCAGCATACTGTGGTCCTGGTGATCCACTCTCACTTCCACTACTTATATCATCCATACCATCCAATTGAGAAATTTTCAATTTCTCCACTGACTTTTTTTCACTAGTACCATCTTGGCTATTTTCACTGTCAATCTGCACCAATTTCTTTGCACTCCACGTAATTTTCCGATCACCACTCGTAGCCGCTGCTTTGATATCTGGTCTGCCCAGTGATCGAAAAACACTCTCAGGCAATCTCAATTCCTGCAACATTGACACTTTCCGCCGTTTAGACACTACTGAACTCTGATCCACCTTGCAATTCCACGTCAAACTCGATGATCTCTGATGATTGCGATTTCCACTGACACCCCGTGAAAATACTTCGGATTTACTCCGTTTCAGCTCTTTGGACATTGTTGTGGACATTGGACGTGAAGCTGATATTAGTGGATCTTCAACATGAGCCACAGCCGATGAATTACTCCAACCCTCCATTGGTTGATTATTAATATCCTCCTCCGAAATGTACTCCTTTGCATCCTTAATCAATTCACCACCAAAATAAATTTCACTCTTTGAATCCATCGCCACGAGATCCTCATATGTCATTAATTTCGGAAAGATATCCAACATTGATATACCATCCAAGATATCATGAGGTAAATCTTCAAAGATAGCTTCTTTAATTTCCGGTGGCAGAAGATCAGCATTGCTCTGTGGTTCTTCATCATTTTGCTCCTCAGCATTATTGCCCATGGCTTCAAAATTTTGTTTCACCTTCGTATCACCCCTCGAATGATCTCCATTTTCATCTCCACTGCTCAAGCTACTATGCCACTTGGCAATTTGACTCAATCCCTTTTGAATGATCTGAGCATGCGATGAATGATCAACTGTGAAATTTTTTCCCAAATCCGTACAGTGATTCGATGAACTACACTGTATCGAAGTTCTAATGGTGTACTCAACAATCTTCCACGGTTCCTTAGTACTCCAATACAATCGAGTACATAAAAAATCACTTGGAACTATCACATCAGTCAAGTCAGACAAAATTGGCACAAATCGTCCAATATTCCGTACAGCTAGGGATCCAATGGCAAATTGCACTTTTCCAGGTTCAACAGATTTCTTCCTCCTTCGATCCAATTCCACATAAACCGGTCGATGTACATCAAAATCCCCCTCAGGATGGCACTTTTTCTTACTACTTTCACCCTCATGCCTCGGACAATAGACAGTTTTGTCTGACATGAAGACACATTTGGCCGATCGTGCACACGGATAGTGAAAATGTTCACCACAATTCTTAACATTGCACCCAACTGTTGCCCCTTTATTCCCACACTCTGTGCACTTTATCATTCTCCCACGCGACACGGCACTGTGAACATTTTGCAGTGATCCATCAATCTCTTCAAACACCTCTGCTGACCATAGTGCACAATTTGTATGTACCCAAGAATTCTGTCCACAGTACAGCAATCTACCCTCTTGCCATTTTATCTGTTCGCCCATTTGCTTGCAAAACAGACAAATACGTTCATCAACTCTCTCATACTGCCCATAGAAATACTCATCACCATCCTCCGGAATATCCACACTGGGCACCATTTGATCACATTCCATGGTCATAGTCTCAGGATTTGTGGTAAAATCACAGGAATCGTACATATCCTCTTCAAGAGCATCAGTACAGGCTTTTGTTTCATTCTGAAACCAGGGAAATGTTTCACTGAGAATCTCCTTGTAGGCCGTCACAAGATCATCACATGACACCGTATTGATAATCTTGAGCATGTCATAGTTGAACTCTTGCAGGGACACATAGTCATTATCATTGATTTTGCGCTTGATGTCAAGGAGACTTGGTGAAGATGTGGCATATGCCAGTTTCTGCTTAACACCACAGAAACATTGAGTATTTTGCAAAGATTCACTTCCATTTGTTTCACTCTCTCCTCCATCGAGATTCTTCTCTACTGGACTACTGTCAGGGAAATCAGGTTCATCGGATAATGTTGGACTCTGTAGAGAAATATAAAAAGAAATTGTAAAGAATCTCAGCAAAAGACCAGAAGGGGAATTCTGTAACGCTCTGACAATGTCATATGACAAATTGGGTTCCAATCTTAGGAGAGCTTTTCCGAAAATGCGATTCTGTAGCCGTGACATTGTCATTTCAGCTCACGTGGCATTGTCAGAAGTCACATATTTGAGATTTTGTAAAGAATCTCAGCAAAAGACCAGAAGGGGAATTCTGTAACGCTCTGACAATGTCATATGACAAATTGGGTTCCAATCTTAGGAGAGCTTTTCCGAAAATGCGATTCTGTAGCCGTGACATTGTCATTTCAGCTCACGTGGCATTGTCAGAAATCTCAAATATGTGACTTCTGACAATGCCACGTGAGCTGAAATGACAATGTCACGGCTACAGAATCGCATTTTCGGAAAAGCTCTCCTAAGATTGGAACCCAATTTGTCATATGACATTGTCAGAGCGTTACAGAATTCCCCTTCTGGTCTTTTGCTGAGATTCTTTACAATTTCTTTTTATATTTCTCTACAGAGTCCAACATTATCCGATGAACCTGATTTCCCTGACAATAGTCCAGTAGAGAAGAATCTCGATGGAGGAGAGAGTGAAACAAATGGAAGTGAATCTTTGCAAAATACTCAATTGTCAGGGAAATCAGGTTCATCGGATAATGTTGGACTCTGCTGGCAATTCAAATGACAATGAATTTTGTTAAACAAATCAACCGAGACGTACTGTAAAGGGATTTCATTAAAAATTCAATGAATTGCATTTTCGAACTCATATGATATGACAAATATAGCTCGTTTGGCATTGTCAGGTTTCGAACTCACGCGGGAAAATTTTACGAAAATTACAGAATTCCCCTACAGGAGACAGTTTGTAAAAAAAAAGAAAAAATGAGGATTTCGAGTAGGGAAAGGCTTTCAGGCATCGCACACACTCTGGCTTCGAACACTTTATATTTTTTCTCATATTATCTCAGATCAGATTCATTAAAAAAATATGGGAAAAATGTTAAGCGTTTGAAGCTAGAGGGTGTGCGAAACCTATAACTCCGCCTATAAATATATTTAAGACACATCCTTTTCAGGAGGTATATTTACATTAAAATAAAAATATTCACTTTGCTCTTAAATTTTGTAAAAAGTTTGTCAGTAATAATTCACATATTTCCAATTTATAAACAAATTTGAGAGAACTTTATTCACATATAAATAATCTCAGTCTTATTAGAATATTTTAGTCACGCCTATTTATACACAGGACTCGAGTTAGGATGTTGCCAATAGGATAAACGATCCCTCGTATCAGGAGACTTTCATATTCAAGAAGTTTTGGAAGTCTTACGTCGCGGTTTCAATTACACTGTTTGTCTCCAATTAGAAACTTTCCCTTGTCTCCATTTGGATCAATATGTTTCCAATAGAAGCATTTTACGCTCGCGTATTTTTCTTCGTCACAATATCGTCACAAGCGACACAATATTAATAAATGAAGAATTAGAGTATTTGTTAAAAGTCGATCTGCAAAACGCGGCTTCAACACATAAATACAAAAAAAAAGTTGAACGTGCGTCTTTCCAATTTGTACCCATTTAGAAAAATGTATGTTTAATACATAATTATCACATAATTTTCAATAACACTATGCAACAAATTGAAAACTTTTTTTTGGCACATGGATCTCACATGGTACGTTTGGTAGAGTCGAGTCCCCTGATCAAGAATCTGTTCTTGGTTTTTCTCCTATACGTCACAATTTTCTTTAATTAATTTTTTTTTTGGTTTTGCTGTTTTGTCTCATATTATCAATTATTCATCCGGTTCTAGTGTACAGAACTTAATAAATGGGCATCCGTTGGAAATGTAAGTAGGTGTGCTTCAACTTGAAAATTATGTGATATTTTTTCAAAAAATCCTTGGGGGCGGAAAAACAAAATCAAACTAAAATTTCCCAAAAATGACCTAAGAAAGCAAATTTTGAAAAATCATATAAACTAAACTAAACTAAATATTAATGTACTCTCTTCAGCACACAATAGATTCCACTTAGTACATTTTTGCCATAGAAAACATTCAGCTCCGATACCTCTAAATGCCTTATTTTTTGATTTTTGTCAGAAAATTTTCCAAAAGAAATGCTCCTTTTTTATCCAGATTGTTACCATGTGGGGGAAGGAGAGGTGGGACGTCTTTGGAATGTATGGATGAAATGTCCGCTAGGATGGTCTCTAAAACATATTCAAAAATGAAAAGCATCGATGGTTTTGTTCTTCAGATATTCCTAAAAGAGTGGTTTCTGGAAGGGAAGGATAGACGTTGGGATGAAATTGAAGTGACATTTGGATTCCTCGGATCAACTTATGGGGGGGGGGGGTACTCAGAACATTTCAAGTCGATATCATCATCAGTTTGTTGCGAAAATAAGTGGCAAAAATTTGCAAGATTTAATGTGTTTTGAAAATGACAAAAATCAAAAAATAAGGCATTTAGAGGTATCGGAGCAGTATGTATTCTATGGAAAAAATGTAGTCCTAAGTAGAGTCTATTGTGTGCTGAAGAGAGTACATTAATATTTAGTTTAGTTTAGTTTATTGATTTTTCAAAATTTGCTTTCTTAGGTCATTTTTGAGAAATTTTAGTATGATTTTGTTTTTCCGCCTCCAAGGATTTTTTGAAAAAATATCACATAATTTTTATGATGATTTTGCTTTTTGAACGCAGGAAAAAAGGTCTAGGCTCTCAAGTTTGTCAGGAAATATGAGGTGTTGGACTAGCTATTAGAATATAATGGCCATGGATTACATTCATTAAGTAACTTAAAAAAAACAACTTTTAATCAGCTGCAACCTGCAGCATTACGAAGCTGCAAAACCTTTCCCAAAGCTTCAAATAATATTGACAAAGGACATTGGGCAAAAGTAAGCTGTGAGCTGATCCAACCCTTCGCCAGAGATGGGACAAGGCGGACTAGGCCCATTTTTTTGGTATAAGTGTATGACTTACCGAGACCCAGACCCAAGTCAAAAAGAACTGTCAGTCCTTGGGAAGTTAATGATATCCTTATGAAAATTCACAACTTTCTCAATTTATTACTCGAAAACGGCTTAACCGATCTTAACGAAATTCTGGTCAAAGTCGATGTTTGACTTAAGCTTTAAATAAATATTTATAGATTTTCCTTCTGACTGCTCCACCTGGTAGTTCCCATACAAATTTGTCCTGTTTTAAAGTTATCGAGCATTTCAAGGCAATAAAATGAAAACTTTTTTCGTGTATTGGGAAACCATCGGTATTTTCGGAGTTCTTGGTGTGTTTGCAACATATCTCCCGAAGTAACTTTACAGTCCATCACGTAAAGTTTCTAAGATAGCTTAAAGTCAGAGTGTTCTTAAGAAATGGATAGGACTATTTTATGAAACTTTCTTTTTTCTCAATAACGGTGTATTGTAAATTGGTGGCGCAAAAGAACGATTTCGAAAGAAGAACTCAAGAAACATTTCTTAGAAGAAACCATTTCCCTATCTCTCCATTTTCTTTGTAATTATCCAGATTTTCCTCAAATATCGTCGAATATCCTTTAATTGCATAAAATGTTGCATCTTTTTGTCTCCTTTACAGAAATATTCTCCTTATAAAAGGTACTAGGGTTGTTGAAAATCACAGAGTTGAAAAGGGGCCGTTATCAAAAAAAAAAATCCAAAAAGTTCAGAGTATAGTGGTTTTCTTAACATATTTTTACTCTGAACTTATTATTCAAAGTTTCTGAATAACGATATCTTTTAGGGCCCTGCGACCTTAAGAGGTTTCAACTATTTTTTCAAGGAAAATATTTCTGCATTGGAGACATTTCTCTACAGACAATCCTTCCGTTACTATATAAAAAGAGTTCTGTTCTGTAAGAAAATACGTCACATATGTTTTATGCTTTAGTGCAGAGGTGTGCAAGAAACCGTTGAAACCGAATTAACGTCAAAATAAGTTTGTTATAGTAGCGTTTTGACCATTGACGTACATGTTTCATTTGACGTTAATTCGGTTTCAACGGTTTCTTGCACACCTCTGCTCTAGTGCATTTTCTACATACTTTTGGGGTTGGTCCCGGAACAAAAGTTGTTACCTTTGCCAATACCTATTCGATGGTATAGGTCTCATTCGTGGCGAAAGGTTGGACCATTTTGCCCATTTTGCCCATTGTCTTTTAGACAATTTGTCTTACTTCGTTCTAGAAAAAGCCAATAATTAATTATAGAGCTTTAATCTGATAAGAAAGCTTCTTTTGCTGAATAAATGTATCCCGGTCTTTTTTGTTTTCAATCCATCATATCAAGGGGCATGGCTTAAAATTATAGGCGGAGTTTGCACTACAACTTTCATTTAAATTTTTAAAATAAATATTACAATAAAAAGAAACGAAAAAATAATGCTGAAAGAGAATTACCTCAACATTTCCTTCGGTGAGTTTCTTGAACTGGATACTTCTGCTGGACATAATGGGCTGACATGCACATATATTGGATTTCTTTCTAGGACTGAGTTTAAGCAGTGCACACGCAGGTCTGCTCTTGCTCAGCATTTTAACCACACTCAGGAGACCCGATTTGAATTCAGCCGCAACGGCATCACGCCACATATCCACCATTGGATTGTTTTTGGAGCACTTTTTGCAAATGAATTCTATACTCTCAGGAAGTACTGAGAGCATATTGTACTGCTCATCGGTGAGTCCTTCGCATTTGGCATGAACCCACCTCTTACACTCTCCGCACTCCATCATTTTCAGGTCAAAGTCATTGTCTTCGTAGCACTTCTGACACAGTGGACAGAAGTTACCCTTCTGCCTCAGCTTAAAACATGCCGTGCACATTGGAAGATTCCCCACAAATTTCGTCACATTTGTCGTACTACAGCTCTTACATTTGAGACAATTGGCACAAATGAGGGGTCGATCGGCCCCAAGGAGACGTTTACTCGTTCCCAGGCACGTTGAATGGTAGTTCTTTTGACACTTTTGACATTTGACTTTACTCCCTGTGGCCATATTGCATGTATAGCAAACAGTACACCGTGGACAGAGCCAGTTTAATCGATTTCTCACACTTTGACTATTATTGCCTCCACCACTTGTATCCAAGATACTGATGCCCGTGTCATCGAGTGATGTTGGCTTGAGGTTATACTCATCCTCAACACAGTAACTGTGATAGGGTTCACAGCAGCAAATGCAGAAAATTAGTGGATCTGATCCAGCACTACCGCACAGGAAACAAATGGCACGCAATGGTACACTCTCCGACAGTATAAGTCCAAATCCCGTCTGACTCACTTCAGCTGGATCATAATTCTCCCAGAAATCTATGGATACCATTGGGGTTTGCACAGCAGTCAGCTGCTGAATACGTTTTGTGGCATTCATTGATGTCACCCGATTTGTCAGATTTGTAACATTGTAAGTAGGCCTTGTTATTTTTCTTGTTGGTTTCTGAGATTCATCCGTGAGACCTTTTTTCTTGACCTCTTCCTCTGCTTCTGTTTGTTTCTCCGTGACAACTGCTACTACAGCATCAGCCTCATCATTTGGACTATCAATAGGCGTAGCTGGTGGACTTAGACCCAAATCCGGGGAATTAGGATCTCCACAGTCTGTACACATATCACTGGGTTGATTGACAATTGTAGCCATTTCGACCACTTCGTTTTGGGGTGAATCTGGCCTTGGCGGTGTATCCAGATTCTCCAATGGAGATTCACTTGGAAAGGTGGCAATAGGCTGACCAAGAACTATCGATGCACTTCGACAGACATGCTTCACTCTTGGTCCCTTCAGGTCAATCCTTTGCCTTTTGGGAGCTGAAGCATCACTGGATACCGTCACATCTTTATTCCCAGCACCATTCACCTGGGGCTGTATTTCATTCTTCTTTCTACTCAATTTTGTCTTATCTTCAGTACTCTCACTGACTGTACCACTGACATTAATCACAGAATTGTTACTACTCATTTTCACACTGGACTTCCTATTTGCACTCTCTTGTTTGCACCCTTCTTCAGGATTCGTCTTGGCTTTTGTCATCACACTATCCCCCACAATACCACCCCCCGTATTACCCGAATGTACCATTATAACAGGTTTTTCACTAATTGTGGGCACAACAAGTGGACTACTGCCAAATGTAGCATTATTTTCCACAAGTGGATTGGAAAAGGGGAGACTTTTGGTTGTTTTAAATTCAATATCCAACATACGTTCAGTATTTGGTGGATTTGAAAAGATATTATTCATATTATTCTGATTTTCTGTCTCACGCTTAATACTGAATTTGGATGAAACACCCAATGTATTGGCTTCAAAATCACGCATTGTCACAGGTAATGTGGCAATTAGGCGTGCCTTCAAACCCGAAGGAACTTGGAAGGATTTAATGCATCGTTTCAACCAACAGGCATGACATCGTTCCTTTAGTGTTGCCTTCAGTGTCTTGAGATGCCCACCACGTGGCATCGGTTGAATTGTACATGTCCCATCGCCTTTTGTGCACTGCATTGGACCACCTGATTGGCAATTGACACCAGACGATGCAGCCAATTTTTTGATCATCTTTGAGATGAACTTCCGACATGCCTCACAGGAATTTATACCAAATTTCCGACACTTTTGTGCATATCTGCACGATGAAACCGTTCCACAGATGCCACAAGTTGTAGATGTCATTGAAATGGATGAAGACGATGGTAGAGAAACTGCAAATGCATGAAAGAAAGGTATAAAATTAAATTGATATCACCTCTTTGAGCATTTACAAAATTTTTATCTAAGGTATGTAGACCGAAAAGTAGACTGAATTTTGTGCCATTCAGTTTCTTTTAAACTAATTTATTATAAAAATTATTGCGGTTTTGTGGACGCGTAACGACTCTGGCCATATGAGGCTTTTAAATGATATTTTAGGGTCCTCAAAAGTGAGAGTGCTATTCCAATGAAAAACCAGTGATAAGCTTAGATCAGCTTATAGAGGTGCGATTCCTTCATTGCAAATTTGGAATGTGGCAAACTCGAACGATATTTATACATAAATAATGCAAATTTCGTTTAATTCTTTCACGCCATTAGGGTCATATGACCCGAGGAAAAAACAATTTTTTTTGACTATTTACATTAATTGAAATCTATCTGTTTGTGCACGACATCATAATAGAAGGATGTAAGATACTTGGCTAATTTTCTCAAGACTCCAGATATTCAGGAAAAGAAAATATTTGAGATCAAAAATCACGAATTTCGAGCTTTGTGAAATGACTTTTCTTTTTCAAAATTTTTTTATATTCATTTTTTTTTCAGCAAAAAGTTCTTTAGAAACACAAAATAGAATATCCAAAGATTGTAGAATGCATATTTTGATATAATAAACTACTCTCAATTTTCCAGAAAAGCGCGTAGAATTTTCCTGGGTCATATATGACCCTATTGTCGGCAAGGGTAAAAGTTTATGAAAGTGTTTTCGTGCCAACAATGTATTTGGGAAGTTGGGACATTGTTTTTCTTTGTGAAATCCAGTAGGAAAATATCTTGCTCCTGGACATTTCATCTTATATCTGATGAATAATAACATATTTTGCAATATTTTAGAGTATTCTGCAAGCGTCCCATATTGTGTAATTGTATTGTGTATGAATAAATATGTGGATAAGTTTATTTTTGCCAAATACCACTCAAAATATTGTGACAGTGACTGTTCAAGGGATTATCAGGAAGATTCCTTGAACACTATGAGTACAGTGTTCATCAAGACACTGTCGCATTCCGACACTTAGAAATATCGCGATAGCTTTTCGTTCCGACGACGACACGTACGCGTTCACCCAAATTTCGAAACTGCATTTCCCTAATGTCCCCCTTTTCAATTTTTTTCGCGTTCCGACACTTACAAGGGAAGTACTCGAGTCATCAAATTCAGAAAAATCTGAGGCTTTGCTCAACTACGCATAAAGGCATCAAATTAAACGTGGTATATTCAAAAAGTGCGAAATCGGGTTAATTTTTTTTTTGAAAATTCCCCAAAGTTGAAAATGACACCTTACGCAGCACATAATAAAGAAAATTCGTATGGGACTGCATGCGGCTCTGGCTCAGCGGTAGCGCACCGGGCGTTCAACGGGAGTGCCGCGAGTTCGATCCCCTGACTCCGTCTGTTTTTTTTTCCTTTTGATATCTTTTTTTTCAATCAAAAATTCTATTCTTTATTAAGTAGTATTATTGTAGTGTAAATTGCTTATCTAGAGTGCTGAATTAAAATCCCCAACAAATTTTTAAAAGCGATGAAAGTGCATCCCATAATTTATCAAATAATCAATTTACTAGTAGAAAAATTAAAAAAAAAACCTGTATGTACTTACAATCAGCTATCTGAGGATCGTTGTAAATATTATTTAAAGTTTTTAATGAAATTTTATAAAAGATTAGAAAGGTCGAAGACCCAAACCAATTTTTTTGGAAAAATTCATTTGGAAACTTGCACTTAAACTGATTGTGAAAGTATATCTTTCATTCGATGTGCACATTGTGATTGCATTCTCTGTTTTAATCATTTCTTTACTGAAATCCATATTCACTAATTAGTTTAAAAAAAAACTAATTCGTGTATTGTGGATTTCGGCAATGATTAAAACAGATACCACAACGAGAGCATATGGAATACAAGTGTGCCTTAAACATTTATTTGAGCACAGGTTTCCAAATGAATTTTTCCAAAAAAATTGGTTTGGGTCTTCGACCTTTCTAATCTTTTATAAAATTTCAATAAAAACTTTAAATAATATTTACAACGATCCTCAGATAGCTGATTGTAAGTACATACAGGTTTTTTTTTAATTTTTCTACTAGTAAATTGATTATTTGATAAATTATGGGATGCACTTTCATCGCTTTTAAAAATTTGTTGGGGATTTTAATTCAGCACTCTAGATAAGCAATTTACACTACAATAATACTAGGGGGAGGCTTTGATCGTTCGCACATACGCTACCTTCAGACACTTCATATTTCTCCCATATTCCTTTATGAATCTCACATATGGCTATATATTGTAATAGCTAACCTTAAATCCCATCTTTCCTGAAAAAATTGAGAGTCTAATCCTTTTTTCCTAGTTTCAGGAAACAAAAAATAAAAACAGGTCCAAAACTGTAATTTTGCTGTGCAATATTTCATACGATTGTGCAGAATTAATATCACTTTTCTGAAAAACTACTATCACAAAGGGTAGAAGGGTTATTAGGAATCAGATTTATGTAAAAATCTTTTAGGCTGAACAGGCACTTTTTGTGGGTGGAACAAAATTCACAAACTTGACTCAGATTCATCGATCGCATATAGAAGACTGCTTCTTTCAGATATTTTCCAGGAAACTTCATTTTAGATACGATCCCTCATATTCACATCTATTGTAATCTACCGATTTGATCCACCACTAAAAAGGAAAACTTAAAAATCGTAAAGTTGATAAACAAGAAGTAATTTGACTCAAATAGGCTGCAGTTGAGTAATTATTAAGCAATTTTGCATTTCTTTGATATAAAAATATTTTTCAAGCTTGCACAAACTGAATGTGCAATGAAAGAATCACATCTGCAATAAGCTCATACAGTTTACAACTGGTTTTTTGACAATCTTTGACATAACCTCACTATTGTGTTGTTTTGCATGACAAAGAAAAGAAATTGTCCGTGAGAAGCTGTTTTGTGAAAATTTTAGCTTGTTCACCTGCTGAAGCTCAATATCTGAGCTAAATCCCGATTCCTGCAGCTGCAGGAACAGAGAAATCGTCAATGGTGCGCATTCAAACGTTTTTGTGCATATCCGGCTCCGTGGAGGAATGGTGGAATCTTGTGTGGTCTTCTCGCTTGCAGAGTTTTAGTCAATTTTTAGCTTTAAAAACTTATTGATTCGTGTAAATTTGGTGATATTTGGACTTTTTAAGAAAGTATTCATCAGATTTAACCGTTTCCGGAGTGAAATTCTCGTAGAACCAATCAAAAAAATGGTTTTTAATGTCAATAAAACATCTCTCAGAAAAGTTCCAAAAAAGTGATATTAAAATGTTTTATTCTATATAAAAATGGTTTAATCAAGTAGATTAGAGTTCCCTTTAAACAATGATGTGCAACTTTTAGTGTCCGGTGCAAAATTTACGGTGAAAATGGGGTGTTCAATGATGGCGTGAATCGTGTGCGATAATAGAAACTTGATTCATCTATCGGATAAATCGCCATTAAATTTTCATTTTTCTCTGGAGGAAAATCTAAGGATTTCCTGGAATTTTGTTTGGTGGGATTATAAACCTTATAAGTAAGACATTTTTTTGGCATAGTTGGAGAATCCATACAGTTTGCATGGTAGTCAGAAAAAATCACTGAACTTGAACATCATTTTTGTATGCGAAAGTTCAAAGCCTCCCCCTACTTAATAAAGAATAGAATTTTTGATTGAAAAAAAAAAAGATATCAAAAGGAAAAAAAACAGACGGAGTCAGGGGATCGAACTCGCGGCACTCCCGTTGAACGCCCGGTGCGCTACCGCTGAGCCAGCGCCGCATGCAGTCCCATACGAATTTTCTTAATTATGTGCTGCGTAAGGTGTCATTTTCAACTTTGGGGAATTTAAAAAAAAAAAAATTAACCCGATTTCGCACTTTTTGAATATACCACGTTTAATTTGATGCCTTTATGCGTAGTTGAGCAAAGCCTCAGATTTTTCTGAATTTGATGACTCGAGTACTTCCCTTGTTAGAAATTTCGCCATAACTTTTCGTTCCGACAACGTTACGCACGCGTTCACCCGTTTAGGTTCTTGCCAAGACTGTTTGGTGGGTTTGGTGATTTTAGAACACAGCAATGAGTGGAGAAAACAGTCGAGACAGAAACCAAGACAAAGAGAAGTCGATAATGCATAAGCACTTAAGTACAGTAAAGTTCTTAAAAACATGTTCATTTTTTATTGAAATAGCACCATGAGGAGGTTCTTTGGTTTTACAAAATATATTAAGCTAAATATGTTGCAATCTGAGAAATCTTTCCCTTTAACACTTTCTTATTACAGTAGACTCTCTCAAATTCGGGCATTTGGCACCAAAATGTCAACCGAATTAGAGAGAAATTCGGGCGACAAACTGTTTGAAATGCAACGATCTTTTGCTCATTTGTATAATCACATTAAGTTTACATACTCATATTTATTATAAATCTCAAAATCATCACAACTAAGACAAACCGTGGCAAATTTCAGCATATTTGCTTCATTCGATAATCAGAATCAAATCTGGAAGATATTAACAAAATTTTCAAATTTAACTGCTGCCCGAATTAAAAAGTATCCCTATCTTAAAAGAGCCGAATTAGCGAGAGTCTACTGTAGTACATGGCTGTTCTCATGTGCTTCTGCGTTATCGACTTATCTTTTTGTTCGTTCCTGTCACAACTCTTTAGTGGTTTCAGAACACGACGATGACTGAGGAAAACAAGTAGAGATAGGAACCAACACAGATAAAAGTCGATAATGAAGAAGCACTTAAGTACAGCAAAATTCCAAAAATCATTGGAATAGCAACCATGGGGAAGTTCTTTAGCTTTACAAATTATATTAAGCCAATTACAGTGTAAGAGCAGAATCACATTGACAGTAAAATGCTCACCGTCACCGTCAAAGCCCTCACCGTATTTCGTTGATTTACGCATTTTTATTGCAATTCTTACGCAAATTTTCCATTACGATATTACCTTGTCTCATACTCGGTGGCACTAGGTGAAAATAGTATAAGAAAATTGAATAAATAAAGCGAAAATGCGATAAACGGTAAGCAATAAGAAAAACTGTAGGATTTTTTTGCTACAGTTTTTCGTACAGTTTTTTTGCTCACCGTTTATCGCATTTTCGTTTTATTTCTTCAAATTTTTTATATTATTTTCACCTAGTGCCACCGAGTATGAGATAATGTAACACGGTAATTGAGAATTTGCGTAAAAATTACAATGAAAATGCGTAAATCAACGAAATACGGTGAGGGCTTTGACGGTGACGGTGAGCATTTTACTGTCAATGTGATTCTGCCCTAATCCCAATTCAAATTGAGAAGGGGAAATCTTTCTCCTAAAAATGTTTTTAAATCGTTTAAATCGATCGATCTCAAATTTTAATATGTTACAGCTGGGCTTAAGAGCTTTCGTTTAAAAAATATCAAGTCCCTCGATTACCCTGACCCGAGCTATAAGGGGTTAAAAATTTAATTTTCAAATTGCCATATTTCCGGTTCTAATTATCGGAATTTTTTGATTAATCGGAAGATCCGATTAATCGAAAAATCGAGTTTCGAAAATTAAAAAAATCTATTAAGAAATTAAAACAGTTAGTAAAATGGTTAAACCTTAAGTTTCAAGGCAGTTTAAGGACAGTTGAGTAAAAGTAATTAATCCTTCAGACTCTTACTGTGATAACACACTTGCACATTAAAATTTTAATATGATTCACATTAATTGTCGCTGGTGAGAGGCCAAATGTGTAATTTGAGTGTTTGAATCATTTTATATTCAAAATTTGATCTATTTGTTGATAAAAAGGTAGACTTGGCTCGCAAAATTTGATATAAATTGATTTAAAGCATTAATGCGAAAAATTAATGCGATTTTCTCTTTAATTTTTTAATGTGAAAAATATTTATGCTTTAGGTAAATTTAAACTTATTTTTGCAGAAAAATTCCACTTCTTTATCAATAAATAGAAAAAACCCAAATATTAAGTGACTCAAAGACACAAATAACATATTTGGAAGCTCACAAGCGACAATTAATGTGAATCACATAAAAATTTTAATGTGCAAGTGTGATAACGCCGTTAGAAAAAAATTGTTATATTTGCTAATTGGAAATGCCAGATTTTTGGAAATGTAGGAAACCTTTTAGTCCGAAACTCTTGCAAGGATGGTAAGGCCTTTTAAGAGGATACCTCGACCGCCCACAAAACGACTTAAATGTATTAATTTATCTGAAATACTACGAAAAGAAATCTATTTCTAATCTTTCAAGAATTTTGTCTACTTTTCAGAACGCATACGTTAAAGATAAAAAACCTTACCTGAATGGGAAGATATGCTATTCTTAATACTGTTGCCATTGAGATTAAATGAGAATGTTTTCTCCATCATTGACATGGTGGATTGTGTTGAATTTGATGTGGATGCAGTTGAATTGGAGCTTGTGGATGATATTATCGTGGCTGTGCTAAATTGCAATCGTGGTTGCCGTAAAATCACTTTCCCTGAACTATTTCCATTATTTTGTGTCGATGGTATAGCGGGTTTTCCGCTACTTGAATGGAAAATCGATTTACAAAATAGTCTTTGTTGTTCATTCCTCTTATTCTTCTTGTCTCCATTTAATTTGCTCTCCTCTTCGTCAGTCTCTTCTGCAAAGGTGACAAGAAAAAGATAAGGTTATACACATAATGTATATATAAATAACCAAGAGTAAAGAAATAGAATGCAAACATTCTCTATTGTGAGTAAGATTATTTTTTACGCTAACCACATTTCACCGACATTTCTTCCAAAATGGTTATACATAAATAAAATTGCGGTTCTGTAAATTTTCTGAAACTTGTTAATTTTATTCACTTAGCTTCTGTTGTGCTTAGACCGTTTAATGATATGAAAACAAAGAAAAAGAAATGAATAGTGAAGTATTTAGACATTAAAAAATTTGAATAAATTTTGGAAAAATTATTGCAATCATTTTAAAATTTGCATAAAACTAAACTTTTTTGTTTACAATGAGTAATTTATCTAAAATACGAAAATAAAAATGTTTGAATAATAAAAAATATGTTTGGCTTGGCTAAAAACTCGAAATTTTTGTTTTTGTTAATAATATGTTCTATTTAAAACAATAAAGTAAGGCAAAATCGATAAAAAAATGGTTGTCAACCACTAATATTTTGGTTAATTTGCCAAGACAGATAATAAATTTTTGATTTTTGGCTTTCCAAAAATATTTCAGCATTTTTATATGCGTCAAAGATTTATGATTTTTAAGAAGTGAAACACAGAATTTTGACCTGGCACTTGTCTTTTATTTCTTGCCAAGTTTCGAAGCCACAATACATAGAATGAATTTGAAATAGTTTCACTTTTTCAATTAGGTTTCCTTCCATAGAAATAGAATGGTAAAAAAGGGTGTCAGAGATTTGGTTCTCTACCGCTTTTACACAAATATTCGGAGTAATTCGTCCACTTGTACTATTTTTTTTTCAGCCCAATTCCCTGACACCCTTTTCCTACTATTCTATAAGAAAACTTAAGAATAAAAAGTTGTGAAACTATTTCAGGACCATTATATCATGCTCCGGAATGTTGGCAAAATTCTGTGTTTCACTTCTTGAAAATCATAAATTTTACTTTTTACGCTCAAACAGGCTGAAATATGCTTGGGAAAGGGAAAGTTAAAAATTTGTTATCTATACAATATTACAGAAAATTAGGTATAATTTACAACATTTTTTTATTAAATAAATTTTGCGTTATTTACTGCCCAAAATGGAATATTTTACAGGACGAAATACACTATTGAATTGGAATTATGAGACTTTAACCAAAATACTTATTTTACTAGCAAATTTTTGCAGAAAATATACTAATAAATTTTTGTTTTAGAAAACTGTGCCAAATTTCGGACATGTTGCATATTATAAACCTCTTGAAATTTGAATTTGAAATTTTCTGTTATTACTTTGCCAAGAGCATTGTTTAGATTTGTTTTATCTATTTTTTTAATAGGTTTAAAATTAAAATTTTAGATATTGCTTTGAGTCTTATATCGGACACTAATTTTCTCAAAGTCCCTTCATCCTAACGGAACGTTTCCAAGAATTTTTCTACAGCAATTTGGTTTAAAAACAGAAAAAAAGTCTTAAAATTGTTCGTTAATGTTTGTGATTTCCTTTTGGAACCTACGAAATGCTCGTAAATTCTATAACCCACTAAAAAGTTCCTAAAGTTTGTAATATTTTCACAAACATTGTTCGTGACGTGCATTTTTTGTTCTTTCATAAACATTTATTCGTACATTTTTGTTTGTCTGGCAAAACTTTACGAACAAATGACAAATTTTTACGGACATTTTTTTGTCTGTTTACGAACATTTACGAACAAACGTTTGTAAAAGAACAAAAAATGCTCGTCAAGTGATCATGTTACGAACGTTACGAACAATGTTTGATACGATTTACGATTTGTAATACGATTTACAAATATTTTGTACGAACATTTTTACGAAATATTTTTTTTTCTGTATAGAAGCAATGCTATTATATTGCTTCTGTGATACTGGATCAAACCTGCAGAAATTGAAAAAAAAAACAAAAGAAGTGTCCGATATAGCAAGTTCTCCAAAATTAAGATTCGTTCCCCTTTTGTTGTATTATTTAGAATTGTAGATTTTTATGAAAAAAGTTTAGTCTTTTACAAGATTTAAATACAGCCATAAAAAAGTAGAATGGTATCACTTTTATATCACTTATTCTATCACTTTTTCTGACTTCTTAAAGCAAAACATAACTTTAGAAAGTTGTAGAAAAAAATTGGGACACTAGTGTCACCGTCGTACTTAAGGGGTTACGTGGTTCAAAAAGACTGAAAACTACAATTTTTTTCTATTTTTTTATATAAAAATATACTACATTCAAACTATATTTTCTGAAATTTTTATTTTTATTTAAAAATCTTAGAAATTGAGCCCTTGTGACCTGATTTTCGGAGACTTTTCTGGAAAAAAAACAAACATATTTTTCGGTGGACAAGATTTCTCAGAGTATGTTCATCTGACGTCAAAAAAAACTAAATATTTCCTGTTAGCTGATGAATTAAACTGGTACTTAAACGGTACATTTTAAAAGAGAATTTGTATTTTTGACTCAATTTTATACAAAAAAATACAATTTTCAGAGGAAATTACACCGCGTTTTGTCTTTTAAAATAAGTTGTGATCAACGTAAAAAAAAATCTACCGTTCAAGTACAAGTTTAACTTATCAGCTGACAAGAAATATTTTGTTTTTGTGAGAAATCTTGTCTACCGAAAAGTATGTTTTTCTTTTCTTCAAAAAACTGTCTCCAAAAATCTGGGATGGAATGATAACTTTTCGACACTATGGAATCGATAGTATCGATAAATCTATATCTGTTAGGTTAAGTGAATGTCGACTTATTACGGATTGTTGCGCCATTCATTGCGACATTCAGGGGGGTGACATTAGCTCTGAAAAATGCAACTGGTTTTAGTGTAAATTTTTTCCTGTTTTCGTACACATTTCAAGGGATATCTCCAAAACTACGTAGGTTTTACATTTTACACTGACAGAAAACAGCTAATAAAACATATAGGAAACATATGTTATTCTTTAATATTCTTAAAAGAATGAGACTGTTGATAAACATCTATATTAGTTAAAGAAAGTGCAGCTATCGTTTAAAGTTTTCAGAATCGACAGTCGATAGTTTCGAAAATAAGTGATCATGTCACCCCAGGTCCCAACGGCTGAATTTTTAAAATGTTGAAAAAAAAATTTCAGAAAATATAGTTGTACTTTTATATGCGTAAGAGGTCGAACTAATTTTTTTTATTTTGTCGGAAAAATATGTAAAGAAAATATGCTGTTTTTTAGTCTGTGAGATCCATGTAACCCCTTAAAGGGGTATAAGATTTAGCAGCATTTGGCAAAAAATATCAATAAAAATTAATTTTAGTCTTTATGTAAATAAAACATAAATCATAAATTGTAAATATCTACAAATAGTGAAATACTTTTAGCAAATAGAAAATTAAGAAGTTAACAACTATCTTGGCATTTATTTCGGTGCCATTTGAAGAGATTTATGATCACTTTTAGTTTTTTTTAACGACCATTCTGCTAATTATTTTCAAGATAAATTTCTCACAGTGCATTGCTAAAAGGTGTATTTTAATGTAAATAATGAAATCTTATTAATTTAATTAATGATCAAATGTTGTACTCACCAGCATCACTATTTTCCGATTGTGTTTGTGATGTTTCCGATTCACCACAATTCTCCGTATCCAATTTGCTATTGGATATCTTTGACGAGAGTGTACTATTAATAAAGCTATCCTGGAATGTAACTTCCTTTAGCACTTTCTTCTTTTTGTCTACACCATCCAATTGATTTTTCCGCTTTATGCTCAACTGAAGGCGTTTCTTGCTACTACAGTCATCCATATTATCCAGGAACTTTTTATTAGGTTTAATAACACGACAGGAGTGAAGACTTCTCTTGGGCAATATGAAACGTTTGTCCCTCATCAAGCCAATTTCACTTCTCCGTTCACTTTCATCATCCTCTTCCTCATCCACTTCTACTTCCCCGTCATCCTTGCCATTCACTGCCGCCACCGAGGTACTATCGCTACTTGATATACCTGGTAGTCGAAATGTGAGTGTCTTGAGGTTATCCTGATTGTTGGAATTCTGCTTCATAACCTCGGTCAAACGGGACGGACGCACAATGCTACTCTCAATTCGTGTGAGAGACTCTTTCTTGATGATTGGCACCAGAGGAGGAGCAAAGTCTGGATTGTAGCTCTTTCTCACCAAAACATCGTCACTCGTCTCGAGGACGTTCTTGAATGTGACAGTCTTCTTTTTGGACGACTTCTCAGCCGGTTTGTCCTTGGACCTGGACTCACTTGCAACTTCTGATTTCTGCATACCCACTCGATCTGTCACGTCTTCTGTACTTTTTCCTTCTTCACAGTTTACACTCCTTCTCAATTCACTCCCTTGAGATGTTACCTCATGCGGATGCAGTGCCTGCAAAAACAGACATTTAAGACCACCAATTTAGTTATTTCTCCGTATTACAAGAGTGTATATTATATACAAAAAAAATGAAAGCTAAAAATCATTTGTTGTGATTTTATTGCTGAAACTCGCTTGGGTGTCTCA
The DNA here is from genome assembly GCF_024763615.1 of Phlebotomus papatasi. Taxonomy (NCBI): domain Eukaryota; kingdom Metazoa; phylum Arthropoda; class Insecta; order Diptera; family Psychodidae; genus Phlebotomus; species Phlebotomus papatasi. Next base: position 84,797,387 of record NC_077222.1, read on the forward strand.
AAAGGTATTATATATGAGTGTTTAATTGTTATTGCTCTGAGACACTAAAAACAATTAATTTCAATAAATCTAAACAAAAAAGTTTAACAATGTGCTTTTGTAAATATTTCCTCATAAATGTATTAACTTACAAAATTTGTCATTAGCACAAAAACATGAAAGGAATTTATGGGTGATTAAAAATCTTAAGCATTTCGCGAAGACAATTCTTCTTTGGTCAATCTTTGCCTCTCCATTTAACACAAATAAATCGCAAATCCTCCACAATCATTGAAGTTTCTTTGTCTTCATTTATGACTCAAAAATCACTCTCTATATACATTGTATGTTTAGTGTTGAGTATTTAAATGGTGCAAAAAGAAGTAGATTTATATCATTCATAATTTTCTTTTTTTTTTCGTACTATTTACTTTCAACTTCAACATACAGTGGCGACAAGATAAATAGCACACTTTCAGCGATTTTCCTATTTTGATGTTTTATAATACAATATCAATCTTTATACCTGATCATGCTTTATTTTTTAGAAAATATAATGCCTATTATAAATAAAAATGATACTCCCTCCGTTCCGAAATAAGTCGTACGTTTGGCGAAAAATTAGGGATTAAGGAATGGTTTCAGAGAATATTTTTGTTATTTGTAAATATCTTATGTATAAACTATCTTCCATGTTCAGGGATAATATGGGGATCCTATCACGATGGTAAGTTGAGGAATCGATATGTTGAAGTTGTTCATTTTTCGCGTTTTTTTTTTCAAAGAGCTCCGGTAGATAGTTAATTACTTTTTTTTATGTGTTCGAATATTTGGATGCAAAATGTTGAGAGATAGGGACTTGGGACCTTCAGCGGACCCCCCATAAGTTGACCCTGGGACCATTTATATGTCTCTCTAAAACATATCCAGAATTGGAAAAAAAAATCGCACGACGTGTTTTCGAGCAATCCCAAAAAACATGATTTTGGAGGGGAAGGGAAGGAGTGGGGGCAAAATAAAGGACATATTAATGGTCCCAGGGTCAACTTCTGGGGGGGTCCCCCGAAGGTTCCAAGTCTGTATCTCTCACCATTCTGCACCTATTTTAGATTGGAAATAAAACGCCAAAAATAAGATATTTTTAAGACATTCGTTCCTCAACATACCATCAAAACTGGACTCCAATTTTATTACTGGACATTAGCAATAGTTCTTTACAAGAAATAATTGTTGATACACAAAACATTTACCAACAAACTTTCCCTTAATCCCATTTTTTCCCAAACGTATGACTTATTTCGGAACAAGAATTTTTCCCAAACGTACGACTTATTTCGGAACGGAGGGAGTAATTATTTAATATTTGTATCTGTTAGAACCATGTGTTTTTGTCATTTTATTAGTTTAGGTATAATTCGTGTGGACAATTTAAATAGCACACTTTCATTTTCTCTAAAAATATTACCTGAAATTTACTTTTATTTTAAAATTCATTATCTTTCTCTATTTTTGATCATTTATAGGCATTAGTACCATAAATTTTCGTAAAATAAAGTTATGAGAACTAAAAATCATGTAAATAAAGCATTTGGTGCAAATTTACAGGCTTTATGTAAAAGAGTTTAGGATAACTAAGAATTTTTTTTTGTAAATTATATTGTTCAAGGAAGATAACCATCAATTCAATAATTTTTCATGATTAAACATACAAATCACGCAACAACTCGAAAATTTCGAGAAAGAATTACGATTTCTAGAGAAGATTCCACCATTGTTCTTATAGTAAAACTAAATTTATTTGCCGCCGTTCCGAAAATAAAGGAACAAATTGAACAAAAGTTGAAAAAGTAACTGATGTGAGCATTACTGAAAGCTAATTATATAAAAATACCCGGTTTAGAAGTGTTGCCAGACGTACAGAATTTTTATTCAAACGAAACCGTACCTGTTGTTTGATTTTTATTAAAGAGCATATGCAGAAGGACCTGAAATTCTGGAATAATATTCTTTGAACAGGTGTGTTCCTGTTTAATATGACAGGATATGACATAACAGAATATTAGATGTCCCAAAAGTCAAGAATTTTGTCCTTGATACATAACGTAAAACTTAGCGGTGGTGATTTTATAGTATGGGGTTATATTTTGCGAAGTGTCGTATGGTCTGTATATGGAATAATCAGGCAATATAAACCAATTTGTTTACAAGAATGTCTTTGGACAAGACATGTACGTCAACATCGAAATGAATTTGCTTTTGGTTTTTAAGTTTTAACCAAACTAATGATCCAAAACACTCTGCCAAGAGTTTTTAAAACTGGTTCAATCAGAACAAAATTGACCTTCTGGAATGGCCAGGACGGTCTAAGACCCTCAATCCTGTTGAATTTAAAGGAAAAGATTGACCACAAGATAAATCTCTCGAATGTGACTAATTTGAGATAGTTTTAAGTAGATATTCACATTACATGAAATACAATCACATTAGAATAGTGTCAAATCCTGATTTCCTTAATGATCCTTCGTTGTCAAGCGCTCATTTTTTTCCAAAAGTTACTTAACTAATTACTAATTAATTCAAATTTAATTTTCAAATAGAATTCGTAAGTTGTTAATTGCAGTAGAAGCCGAAAACTATCACTTCTTATAGGATGTGCTATTTATATTGTCCCCTTAATATATGCCATTTCAAGAATTTTTTGATCGTACTAAATTTCTTGATAGAATTTCAGGTTTTTTTCTTCATATTCAAAATGTATTTATATACAAGTTCATTTATTATTATTACTTCCATCATTTAAAAGCATAATTTTTTGAAAAACAAAGCATATATTACAGTGTCCGAAACTGTGCTATTTATCTTGTCGCCACTGTATTTTCCGTATAATTCCAAGCATTATTATGTACCTACAGAAATTTTAAATATGTAATTTCAGCCTAAATTTGAGAGCTCTTTTTGAGTCTTTTCTTACCACTTTTCTCCGTGACTGAGAGAGATTCACATCTCTTCTTTGTGAATCAATCGTATAGAGGAAATATTTTGAATATTTCTAGTTTGAGCTGTACAGTGTACACTCAACAAAATGAGTCTATTTTGTTTCTGGACAGTTTTTAATGGAGAAATTGAGTCATTTGGTGTTCAGATGCCGTACCAAATGCACCACGTTTCTGAATAATCCACAAGAAAAGCCAAATGTAACAAGCACAATTTAATTTGTCGCATGTGAAAATGATTCAACAAATTGGCATTGTTTTCTACTTAATTGAATTTCGATCCAATCCACTGATTGAACTGGGAAAGTCAACAACACCGATTTGCTAAAAATTAACGTCATATATACTCTTTTTTTTCGTCTTTTCTTCCTTCATTGCGATTGTTGCGCAATTTTTATCAATTTGAATGCTAATTTTGCCTAGAAAAAAAATCCACGAATAATTACATTTACGTAGAACAAGATGTGCGAAATGTTTTTTTTTATTCGACACAAAGAACCACACAGAAGTATGTACATATTAAAATTGTTTTTGCACAAAGGAAACTACCGGATTTTCTTTTCTGTGAAACACCTCCTAAATTACAAAAAAAAAAACACAAGTAATTTCAAATTCTTTCTGGTCAGAAGGGTCATTAGCCTCACAATAGTTCATAGTTTTTTTTTGTTGTATTTCTTCTCCTACAAGATCTGTCCCCACCTCCCCCAATTCCCCCATATTATATTCGCAAAATTGTGAATTGTGTTGACCAATAAGAAAGTGTTGAGAGATTTCTTGAAAGTCTTCCTTATGGAGTTCTCCTTAAATAGAAAATCTACTATTCATGCATGTACAATGAATTAATCGTTGAAAAGATATCGCCACAACATCTCAATGTAAATAATACGATCAGAGGGAAAAGTAGCAAAAAGTAGCAATTGGTATAAGATGAATATTACTTGCACAATAATTTAATACAGATATACATGATTGAAAATTTATTCAACATTATTAAATTTAGCATTTTCGCTTCAAATACGATGACGATTTGCAATCATAGCGACATACACTATATAGTGGTGAAAGACAACAATTTGATGTAAGTGAAAGAGCAAAGGCAATCTGCTATAATGGTGAAAGTTGTATATAAAGTTGCGAAATACCTATTCATTCAGAATTTGAGTATAGATATGTACTTTGGCAATAGTAGGGTGGATTAACCACTTATCGTCTTTTTAATGAAAAGATATGATCTTTTATTTTTATTACTTTTGCCTAAATGAAGCTTATGGCGTCTACATACTAGAGAAATTTATGTCCATATTAAAAAAAACTCTAGGCTTGTGTAGGAAAAACTCTTGAATATGGACATAAATTTTTCTAGTATATAGAGGCCATTAAAAAAATTTACACAAAGGTGCCGAAATAACATTCTCTTGAGCTTTCTACTAAATTTAAAATAGCATTTTCCATTGTAAACTAAAAACCTTGCATGTGGCCTCTATAGCTCAGTTGGTAGAGCACTCGTCTAGTTAACGAGAGGTCTCCAGTTCGATTCTGGGTGGAGAAAGGAATTTTTCCTATCTCCACTGGGAAAAAAATTGGATGATTTGAGTGTCATTTGCTCTGATTGACGATTTCTCTGTACATAAATACAATTAACATTGAACTAAAGTTCGTAAAATTCTCACAATAAAATATATTTTTTCTAACATATTTAACTGCTTTTCCACGACACTGATTAAAACCTTTAAGAAACACCAAATTATCAAAATAAACAAATTATCAAAATAAACACCAATAGTGAAAAACCAGCACAAGGAAATATAATTTAAAATTAGTGTAGAATATTTTAATAAGAATGACCCTAAAGAGGCCTCTACACACTTGAGGAATATACGTCCATGTTTGGAATTATTGGAGAAATTTTGTAAGTTTTTCCTATACAATCGTACACACTAGATGAACACTAGTTCTACACTTTAGAAGATGGTGCGCGAATTCGGCGAAAAACCACTGTATTAAAAAAAACCAAAAACCTAGAAAAATCCCAATAAAAATATCTTTCTAATTCTTTTTTATATATGATAAATATTTGAGAGCCATTTTTCAAATGGGAAATTAAAAAGAAATATGGTGAAAGGAATACCTATTGACACTTTAAGAAGTCGTGTCAGAACCTATTGACACCCTACTCTGTACCATTTGGAATACGAAATTCGAATACTTATCCTCATCCAAAAACGCAGAATAATGAAAAAACGTTATATTACTTAGGTTTCATTGAACGCATTAAATAAATTACAACATTTTGACAAAAGTGTCAGTGGAACCCCTATACGGGTTCCCTGTCGAAGAGGTGTTCCTTCGACCCTATATTTTCAATAGCGAAATTGAATGACATACCTATCATCTGAAAATTTATTAATTTCTCTTTCTAAGTGCATTAAAATTTCAAAATCGGAAAAAGTTGAGTTAGCTCCTTATAATTTCTAATGAGCGATTTGCTTTTCGTCTTTTAATATTGATCCCCTAAACCTTTAGAATGGCAAACCTTTAGCGAGTTAACTATTTGTTTATTGACTTTTAGAGCCAGCAGTTGTCATATTAAAAAATTCGGTAATTTTTGATAGGATTTTTCTTTTTAGAAAATTAACTATTTATTAGTCAATATGGCGAAAAGTGGTTAATCCACGTTCTCAAAATTGAATTTCCCGTTAAATTTTTCTCTGACCCTTTTATTACAGCGCACCCACACTTGTTGTTATACAGAAAAAAAAAACAATATTAAAAGATGTAATTTTTTAGATTAACCGATATATTGATCATTTACAAATACCCAGAGGTGTTTATTTTGAGCTACTTCTTTCATCCTTTGCTACTCTATATTTGTGATAGAAAGCAGCGTGTGGTCTGTTAATATGTTTAGAGATGGTCAGTCTTTGTTGAATATATAGGTTTAGGAGTGCTTCAATAATTTGTGACTACCAATAATCTTATAGTTTGAAGCTATAGCTGTAACACTTCATGGTATTTTATGTACCAATTTTAAGCGCCGAGAAAAAGAATTTGAATGGGTTCATTGAGTTAGCCAAATCAGAAATGTGCAAAAAAAATATATTGCTGCAGATTATTTACCTTGAGAAAAAAATATCTGCTTTATGTGGATCGTACGTATGAATTGCTTGCATCCATTAGGAGGGTACAAGATAAAGTAGATAAAAGTTCACACCTTCTGCAATTAGTTGCAAATTGGATTTGTGACAGGAAATTATTGTCACCTCATGGCATAATAATTACTATTGAAATGAGAGAATGGGCATTGAGTAATTTACCTGTGGTAAATATTGTTGTGTATGAATATAGTGATTCTATTTTTCCTAACACTCTACACAACACCATATATACAGAAAACCATGTGAAACTCCTCAATTTTCGCCCGACTTTCATTGTTGTTACATTATTCTTGAAACTATAATAGATTCACATTGGTAATTGGTCATTTTGTATTACTTGTAGTGAATGCCCTGACATAGTACGGTGCACTTTTAACTTGTTTTAAGAGAGAAACTAGCTTTGGCTACATTAGAGATAAATCTTTGGCACAATTCATAGCAAATGAGTGGGCATTTCATGCGGTATACATTATGTGAAAAAAAAAAGAAACATATGTACAGTTCATAGCCTGACGTATAATTGCGCAACTTCTCTATAATAATAATAAATTTACCATGAGATTGATGTTGAGTCAACGTATCTCTGATTTGTCGTCAGTATGGTTTGATGGTGTAGTTTTGCTCTTGTGCTAACTCTTTTTCTTAATCCCCTCTTAACTCCTTAACATCATTTTACTTTTCAATTCCAAAAGCCTCAAATTGTAATTCATATTATCTTTCCAAGTGTCATTTCAACATTATTTTTTTTGTATTTAATAACAAATCATATAAATCAATGATATATTGCATTTGTATATAAAATAATTACAATAAAATACTAATCATTCTCTAAAGCAAGGTCTAACACTCTATAGAGATTAAGAGTACAGAAACTCTTTTTTATGTTCAACACCATGAAAATTTTATACATAAAAAAAATTAAATAGGTGTATTCATCAAATTTGGAAAACGAACAGTTCTGGTCAAGTTGTTTTGCTTTTTATCTTATTGTGGTTTCTTCCATGGCATAACATCATTTGGCGTATTAAAACAGACACGTTGAGAACCGTGTAATGTTATAAAGAGAAATTTTTTTTAGAACAAAATCGTAAATCAAATTTCAAATATTTAATTCTAATTTTATAAGCTAGCTAAATAATCTCAATATTTATTAGAGGTGAAATATTCGATAAGTAACATAGCTTAATTTTGATCTTTTGCACAACTCCTCCCATTTTGTAACAATTTATTTGATTTATAAATATTCTACTTCGCAGAGACTTATTGAGTTATCTCAGTAAATTTCCCGTATGCAAAATTATTGAAATAGAAGCTAATCGGTTTGCTTAAATCTTCAAGAGTATAAAGGTGCTAAACTGGCTAATATTTAAAGGAATGAAAAAAAAAAATATGACGTTTAAAAAAATTGAATAAATTGAAAGCAAAAAAAAGAGCCTGAAAACAAGTTTGTAATATTTTATTTATAGAATCGATTGTTCTTCATAGCTTGTCTTGTATATCTCTCTCTCATACTTCTTCAGCTTAAGTCGTTTTATTATTTTCTTATTTAAATTACACGCACGATTTCAATTAATCCAATCTCTCGCGCTCTTGCGAATATGAACACACTCACATATCTTATGGTATCTGAAGCCAAGCAATCAAAAACAGCTAAATCGATGCTTAATTAACATTTTATAACTGACTTTGTCTGAGTTGGCTCTTATATATCAACACATTGAATATATTTATATTGTGAAGATGAAAAAGTGTATAGAAAACTTTATGACAAGCCATGATAACTTTAAGTAAATTGTGATTCAATTATGATCCATTCACATCATATTTCGGTTTTGCTCTGTCAGATAATTAAAGAAAATCCTTTAATATATAGAGTGAAATCCACCTCTTATCGTCACATTTGTACCACTATTACCATCTCTTATTATATTGTTGGTTGCACCGACAGTTGTCGTACATTTGCATTTCTTTTGCATCAGCTTTTCATGCAAGAGACAACGTTTGTATCAAATTCAGATACAAAACAAATGACAAATGTCGATGCAACCAACAATATTCCAAAAAACGATTTTTTTGATAAATAAATTAGTTCATACTTCTTCAAAAATAGTAACTATAATATTTTCATTGACTTTCATTGATAAATACATACGTTCTATTTGTAAAAATGAGATAACGTTCGGGAGTAATTCCGCTAAATTTAGGTTTTTGGAAATATTGGACAATAAGGGAAGCGCTCATAATTTGGGACAGGGTACATATTAGTACCAATGTTCTAAGTCTGAAATGCAAGATTTTCAATACAAATTTAAGATTTTTGTTAATCCATTCTTAGAAGTGTTATTTAGAACTTGAAAGCTGTTTACCGTCTTTGCTATATCTAAAATTACTGTTAATACCTTTAAAAATCAATAAATATATTGAGATGAATTTAACTGTAATTTTGGACACTTTGCTTGTAATTTCGGACAGCTAATCCCCTTCAATAGACGCAAATTGTTGTTCATTTCAAGTACCTAACCTACGAAGTCGTCTTCTTGCTTATGAGAAGGAATCATAAGACGCCCCAGAGCCCGAAAATTTTCCATATCATTCGTTAAAGTGAGTTGACTTCGGCACTCCAAGTTCTCGCGGATTTGCACATTCCCTGGGCTTTGGGGACTCTTTTAAAGCTTTTTGCACTGCATCTCGTTCGTATAGATTATGCTCTTTTGTTTTTTAGGCATTTATACAACCTAGTCATCACAAAAGCAAAAAACTTACAACATTTCTAGAAGAAAAACACATGTCTGATATAACAAGTATTATCTCACTGGTGAATATCCGACAAAATTGTCCAATTTTTACACTAAAAACATAATTCAAAGGCAAATCTGACTCCAATTCAAATTAACAAAACACTATTAAAGTGAATTATCACAATATTCAATGAATAATAAATGAATAATATCACTTAAAAGTATCGAAGAAACATATTAGTACTTCATTGCAACGAAATAAGACTGAAGCAAATAAATGTTCTCTCATATCTCACGTAAGAAACTTCTCACACTGAAATTTCAACAAAGAAATAACAATTCAAATTATATTCAAAATTCAACATATTTAATTTTAATATCCTCTAAAAAGAATAAATATTTAGATAAAATATCTTATTCATTAAATATTAGAAGAAAATTCCATTATTTGAATGAATTGATTTGTGGTGTCCAAAATTACCCTCAAAGTGTCCAAAATTACAAGCTGTCCCAAATTACAAGCAGTTCCCCTAAAACTTAAACGTAATAGCACGGTTGGTGGTTTTGAATCATTTAATCTTTTTGAGATATTTGTAACCTTTCTAACTCAGTGTAAATTAAAATCATCTTTAGATAGAACCATTTCATCATCTCATCACCCTTTAGATAGAACCGAAGATGAATAATATGAAACGAAATTTGCTATAGCCAGTCTATTACTAGTATAGACGACTAAACAACATTGTATAAAGGTAAAAGACAAATGACTATAAGTTCAAATTTAGTTTATAACTTTTAACACCATGGCAAAAGCTGTGTTTTCTTATTAAATTACACACCTTAGGAAACCAATAGACAATCTGAAATGTGATGAATTGTATAAGTTAATATTCTCTTCAACAATTTACATATTGCGTTCATCATTTTAGTTGTAAATAAGTGAACCACCATGGTTGAAGACACAAGATGTATATATCTATATAGTAAGTATATAATATGCGTATACATTAGAATACATAGAAGAAATACATGGAATATTGGATAGCATTTCACGACTTTTCAATAAATTAAGGTGTATTTCGGATACTTTTATATATGGCCATTGTAATTCGGTTATTAACCCACAATTAACAGGTCTCTTTCGACATTCTCATTACGCGTTTTACATGTAAATTAATCGCACTTAAGAGAGCCTCCTGGCTGAAGTGTCTCTCAAGTGAGACGCATCGTGTAGTAGTGTATCAAATAGACATGTTTTTCAGCGATTTTATTCACGTGGGGAATTTTAATGGTGCGAATAAACTCGTACAAAAAGACTATGAAATTACCATTGCACATGATGGTCAATTAGGAGTGACTTTTATGACAAAAAACCCTTTGAGACTAAATTCACCAATTAATATCATTTAACAAAGATTTGCAATGAAAGGCATATTTTGCCAACAATCAACCAATACGGTGAATAAAGAGAAAGGTTCAATGTGTACATAGTGAGAAGTTACCTACTACTTGAACTGTCTCTATTGAGTTTATATTTGCCAGTGGAATGTAGTTATGTATTTATAATTAAACTATTTGTTGTACATATGGGAGAACTTTTTATATTGTATCCACCTCAATAATTATACGGATACAAATATAACAGAGTCACACACTTTGTGTTCTTTAGCACCTCTTATACTCTCTTGTCCACATATTAACTATAACCCAATATGATCGAGAGTTGATGATTGTAAATATTTTCAGCTTGTATCTCACTGTGGATCTCCTCAGCGATGATGGAGAGAAAAGAGTGGAGACACTGATGGAATACATAAACATTTACCCATCAAAAGTATATAAAAGAAGTGAAATATGTTTGAAATATCTTAGATATATTACACTACATAAATGTTAGCTATGATCACGTTTTTTATGACTGATTTTGATTCGTTGATCTCTTTAGGCTATTACGAATGAATTTTCAATGTTGCCACATTTTGCAATGAAGCTGTCTTCTCTAAATATTTAAACTAAACATCTACACACACATTGTTCAATGTTACTTTACTAAAATTTACATTTCAGTAGACAAATTGTTTTAATAAGACTTTTTTTCGTATATCTATTTCTTTCAGTCAATCGTACCGAAGATTTAGTATCAATTAAAAATGAAGGTTAATAACTTTATCAAATTATTTTTTTCTGACTTGAACAAATATTAATGAAATTGGGAATGAATAATAATCGTGACCTAAAAATGAGATGAATTAGGCTGAGCCCCAAATAGATTCAGGATTGACGGTAAAGGATTTGATAAAAGGAAGTGTGATACAAAATATCTTTCTATTGTCTGATCTTTGAGTCCAATATTTAGTATATGTTGGACTAATCCTTTACGGTCAAATTTTACAGGTTAAAAAAATATTCTCCTGAGTCTATTTGGAGCCTACCTTTCATAAGGAAAAAAATGTTTATATTTTCTATATTTTTTCATTACTCATTTATTAAATAAAACTGTCTTAAGCATTGAAACAATGCCATTGATTTTTGTGCAAAATTCCGTTTAAATGTTATACGAACAAAACATTGAGAATGAAAAAAAAACTGTTGTTACTTAAGCAATTAAACGGGCCTCATAGTTAACATTGAAGGAGCTCATCTTTTGAGCAAAATCCAATATATAATGTATGTACATAAGATGAATTGTCTTTCAAATGTGTTAAAATACGTATTTTTCTCAACTTTACATCATCGTACACACAGGTAGGTCATACAAAAAAAACTGTTAAACGTCTAAAATATAACCCAAATAGCTCATCATACAGTCAATGTATTTTTGGGCTTAATAATAGCATCATGAAATGAGGTGACACCAAAAACTTCTAAATAAAACTATTGTCTGAAAATTATGTATGATACAATAAATCAAATCGAATGAGAAGTTGTGTTGGAAAAAAAACTAAAACCCATATACAAGGGCATAAAATTGCAAAAAAAAGAAAATTCTATCTATTATTCATTTACATACATTGTTTTATATATAAAGCGTATCACAGAAATGATGATAAAATAATCGTTAACATGGTGTAATAATGTTTGATAGGGTAGAAAAATTGCATGTTGCTACAATATAATACACGATTTGCCCTATAAATAAACAAACTTACATGTCAATTTTCCGATTAGGTTGTGTCTGTCTTTTTCTTTCTCAAGTGTATCTGATAACAAAACTAAATATTGCCACAAAATATAAACACTCTTGTTATACAACAAGCATATTTCCCAACCAATAAATATTATGCACTTTGGAGAGACTCTAAATAGCAGGGGATAGGGGTCTTCTATTTTGAATAACAATTTAACGTTGTTGACAGTTTTTTATTATCAATTACAAATTATAAAGCAAGAACAAGATATATTAAGAGGTGCAAAATTGTTTACACAATTTAAATGAAAATATTATGTTGCAATAAATGCAATGGTGTGGAATTTCAAAAGCGTGACTATCACATGTGTCAACAAACCTTATAAAAGAAGTTGATTCTTGTTGTAAAAATAATACTATTTATATATCTACATACCTATACTCCTTTTATTTCATTTAAAGAGTTGTTATGTAAATTCTTGGTCATTTGATCTCATACGATATTAATATTTCACCACATGCTAACTGGTCAATTGAGTAAGGAGTGAAAATACCGCATGGTTGAACACAGAAAGAGAGAAAAAAAAGACATAACACAGTGGTTATATTTTAAACAAATGCGGACATATACAAAATGTACCATCTGCTCAATTCGAAATGTCTTATCAGTCTATCTATAAGAGTCCTTTTCCATTCAAATTATTTGCACACAGAACCAATAAACTCGGTCTCACCGTTAAATTACTCGTATACAGTGTTTCTTATTCATTTTACAATTTTTACAGTTTTATGTTTAAGAGGGATCCCCTTCAACAGTGTTAATTATTTTGGTAAACGTGAAATATAATAATGAATAAAGCTGCCTGCATATGGTGTGAAATTTATGTCAATAATTACAAATAATTTTGCAGTTTTAACATAAACAGCCTAATATATTATAAACTCTATAGATCCTGAGAAATTCTCGTCAAAATGGAGCGTTTTAAGGCGATTTACATACACCTGTGTAAGCAATTTACTTGAAAATCTAAGTAATACATGAATTACTTGAAAATTATTGAGGCCATAAAAGAAGTTCCTTCACCAATAGTATTTAATGGATTTAAAAAAAAAATCTCAATAAATTTGAAATAACATTGGTCAAAGATCTCTGCAAAATAAATAGAGAAGTAGATTTATTGTCATCAATGCTTTTGGAGATTGCGCCACATTCATTACATTGCAAATATTTTTCTGCGGCCACCGCCGTCTTAGCACTCTAAGCCGTCATATCAATCTACTCCAAAGTGAAAACGGTGGAAAACTCTTTCTCAGGTTTTATATGCCAAACATCCATAGGATGCTCATTTTTGATTATTCTCTATTATTGATAAATTTATATTATATTATAAATTTCTAAACGAACTAGGGGGAAAGGAACGTCTATTGACACTTTAAGAACTCGTGTCAGCACCTATTGACACCCTACTCTGTACTATTTGGGATATGAAATTTGAACATCTCTGTTTATATTAAAAGGTATATTACAGAAAAAACGTTATATTACTTATATTTTACTAGATACATTAAATAATTTTCAACATTCTCACAAAAGTGTCAATAGGGGTTCCCTGTCGAACAGACGTTCCTCCGATCCTACAATAGAATCCCTTAAAGAATCTCTCAAATTGGAACGACACGTTTGGATTCAAAATGTCAATTTTGGGGTTATGTTACAAAATTCGTATTCTGAATGAATGAAAATCATATTTATGTGATTCTTCCTGAATGTTTACATACATTATGATCGTATAAAATGAAAAGGAAATATGTTACCACTGACTTGTGAGAAAGTACGGGAATTTGATTCAATCAAAGTACAATTTAATCTCACATAAATTTCTTTAGTTCTGAAAAATCGTTTGAATTTGGGAGATGAAAAATGTAAAAAATACTTGAAAAATAAGACGTTCAATGTGTCAAGAAAGGCTCTCAGTCAGTAGAAATCGCGGATTCACTTGAATACTTCGTCTCTAAGAAATAGATTTTAAATCAATAATGCTTTTCAATATTACTATTTGTATAATTTTACCCAATGTGTGTATTCAGCTTAATACTCTAGCTATCATTATCAATTTGTAGCAACAATTATTTCAAGTGAGTAGCATATTGACTGAGTTAAGTGGAAAATATATATTTTGCTTATCATAATCACAATGTGACAAAAGAACATTTCAATGACTCAAAAGAGGAAAACGCTTCAAGGTGATGCCGAAAAACCGACATACATACTTAAAGTATTCATTTCAATGCTAATTTTAACAAGATATACAAATTTTATGAGATTTTTTCATCTGTTACAGAGAAACACGCTAATGCAATAAATTATGTATATTCTCTTTTACTAACATGAAACTTGTAATTTAACACAAAAATAATTGTCGACCCTAATAATGACCTACCGCAAGGTTTATTGGGTAAATCACACCTCATTTGAGAATGACAGACACATTGAACAATCACAAACCAATAAATTGCCTTGTATTCTTTCGAGACCGCATATTTTTCACCCTTCTTTTGCCAAAGACACAATGAAAAATCAATCAATTTATGGCCCAAACAATTTATTCATTTCTTCCAACTTCATCACGTCAATAGCTTCATTTTTACCAACTCTCACAATTGCATGAAAACCTTATTTCTCATTATTAAACATTTTCATTTCTTTTCTTTTCGCATTCAACACCCAGTAGTATTTTTCGCGTGTACACACAAATTATACGCATTTCATACTGTATTAAAACCCACAAAAAATTACCAGCCAACATATACAAGAAGCAAATACAAGAGAGGGACATGGTATTATGTCGGGCGGAATGAGTAAATTTTTCGTATTTGAACCACAGTGCATAAATACAAGTTCTCCTGAGCATACTTTATATATATACAATATGCATATAAAATGCTGCACACAATTAATTTCCATTATCTGTATACAATATCTCACTATACTCGGGTTTTATGTATTTTTCACTCACTCAGTACGCGACATACACGATGCCAGGAGGAGAGACGTTCAGTTCAAGTCATTTTCATGAGAAGGTTTTGCTGTGCACTTTATATTCCACCCTTTGCAATAAAAAAAATCTATATGGCTATGGTATAAGTGCATGTAATTATGCTACATGCTCAATTGTATGTATAAAATAAATTAATGGAGAGGAAAACCTGAAGTTAAGGTTGTTAATTTTGCAGTTTGCTCGAACTTTTACACTAAATTTTCTGTTTTCATACCGGACTCGTCAATATTCTGCTAAATATCAGCAATCATAGCCACGTTCTTCTCAATAATGCAGCGACATTGAAACAACTTCCTCACAGAATTTAATTATTAACTTGGTTGAGGCAACTTTTTGCGAAGTTTCACGTGAAAATTAACACTATTGGCTTGGCATCTCACTATATACTTTTTTTTGTTGTGAAATTGATAAATATGTATCAGATTATTTACAATGAAGGAATTGGAAATTTTTACTATAATTTGACATTTCAGATTTTTTAACCATTTATTAAGAATCATTTTAATTAACTTATTATTAAAGAAATATAAATTATAAACAGAACGAATCGTGCTTATGAGAGTGAGCAAGATGACTAAATCTAGATTTCTTTCACTCTCAATCTAATATAAAAAACTTGTTTATATAACAAAAGTTATTCTGCGCTGGGGATAAATCTGTCCTAACGAAAAAACATCAGTTTTTTTAGACCTGACAAAATTCCTTCTCCTGGAGGGGAATTCTGTAACAGTATGACAATGTCATATGACAAATTTTCATGGTAAATTCGAGAGTAGGACTACAATAATGCCCAGTGAGCATCGAATAACTATTACAAGCACCTCTATGAAGCATTTAGTAACTGATCTGAGACGAATTTTTGATTAGTTGTTCCGAATTGATCTAATAAAAAAAAATTAAAACTTGTGATATGACATTCTCATACTGTTGCATAATTCCCACACTGAACGTCTTATCTTTTTGTACCGAGCAGGACTCAATCTCACAATAGCAAGAGTTAAACCATGGATCTCTGTGAGCCTAAAAGCTTTCGAGACATATTCAAAATAAAATCGAACTGTTCGGAGCTACACCTGTTCAGTGGTACCCCAGTTTTACCCTTAACCCTTTAAGGACGAGAAGGTCAAAAATCAGGAGTCAGAAAATATTACCTTTTCTGACTTTTTAGAACAAGACATGACTTTAGAAAATAGTAGGAAAAATTTCATTTTTGGGTTACCAATGATCCAATCGTCTTTAAAGGGTTAAAGACAAATGGTACACCGGTGTCCCAAAAATAAAAAATAATTTTTCGGACTATTTAGGGGACAAAATATTTTCTATAGTCAACAAAATTGTTCTTGCTTTTGGACACCGGTGTCTCACTTGTCCTTAAAGGGTTAAACGTTGCTAAAATGGTATCAAGTACGAGAATTGTACACATTTCATTTCATATACAACCAGTCCAGCCAATTGCAAAAAAAACTTTATAATGAAAAACAATTTTTTATAATAATTTCTTTCCTTAAAAATTGAAATATTATTAATGCAATTTTAAATATGTATTATGAGTCAAAAGCAGAGCATTTCTGACTCAGTGAATGGAAAACACTTTTAAACATAAAATTCATCGTCCTGAAAACTCGTCAAAATGTTTATATGAGACCCTAAGATGCAAATTACGGGGTCAGTTTCATACACGCAGAGTGTTGGAAACGTATATGACAGGAAGTAGGTAAATGTATTGCAATTAAAAGAGATTGTAAAAAAAATCGCATTCAAAGGGCAGCATGGCAATATGTAACTCCAAACAAAAATGTTAGAGAACGACGTCTACCTATATGATGTAAAATTATTTTAAATAGCCAGTTAATTAGTGTTGCGTACTCATGAATTTAATCAACTCGTTTGAACAATTATTTTTTTAAGAAATGGATGGCAATAGATATTGATTCTTTTTACTTTACTCAATTGAATTTATCGGTATAAAAAGACTAATTAATTAGATTGGGTCAGTGTTTATTAAAACCTAAAAAAAAGTAATAAGCAAACTTTATCAATTTGATTTTTTTTAATTAGTAAATTGTAATAATTACATTAATCATTTAAATGTAGAAAAGATTTATGATCGTCAGAAAACAGTTGTGTGCACTGAAGATATGAAGAAAAAAAAAACAAGATAACTTCTTCAAGTTCATATAGGAAGCAGAAATATTTAGGAAACGCACTATGAATATTAAATTTATATATAATATTATAGTGCCGAGTTAGTTTTATAATTGAACGTTAAATAATTCCTATACATTCCAATTCATTTTTCTACTGAATTTTAAAATATTTATTTAAAAGAATTATTTTCCTATAAAAAAACTATTTTTTGTAGTTTGGGGATTATTATTAGATACTTATTTTAAGGTAAAGGACCGACGTAACAATTTACCTTACTTAATGCAATAAGCCTTTAAAATATTTTTGGATATTACGAAATTTTAATTATTATTTGGTTGTATGTTTTCAAAAATTTCAGAAAATAATGAGAAAATTCCATGTTTTTCTTGCAACTTTTTATACCAATTTATAAACATTTTTTATTGAAATATATTTATATTTTTAATACGAAAAAAAATATTTTAAATATATTTCAGTTTAAATGTATTTTGATAAAAAAAAATAATCATGAAAATTTATTGATTTCATCACCATCAATTACACAAGGAAGATTGAATTGTCTGAAATACAATTTTAAAATTGGAACACCCACCTTATCTCTCTGAAAGATAAGTCGAAATAATGGCACAAACGACCTTGACCACTTGGTCATCCTAATTATTTATTTGTAATATGATAATATCCGTTACTCAAATTATTATCAACAATTCAAGGTGTTCATTATAGAATGTATCGTATGGTTAATTAGATTTTTTTTCTTGAGCGACAACTAATTAAATTCAGGTGGGAGGTATTGATACAAAAAAAAACTTTCTGTTGAACTCATATATCATTTATTCTGTAGAATGAAGGTATAACTTAAAATATATAATTGTCATTACAGTAAAACTCCAGTAGTGGTCAATCTATAATAGTGTCAAGGGCTATATTCTTGGAATCCAGTGGGAGAATTTATAATCTAATTGACTCCAATAGTATCAAATGTTGTTTTATTATCAAGTGCTTCAATTTTCTAATGTGAATTCTAGATGTTATTGCAAGAATGCACTGTGCTCTATGGATTGGCAGATCCTCAAGGTGTAGATTCTTCTGCCTTAATTCATGGCATCTAACGATCTAACACATCCCGCAAGCTACCGAAAACAATTGTCCCGATCAGAGGGAGAGATGAAACAAGACGTACTTCTTCGCAAATTAATTTATATTCAGTTAATACTTATGAAGATAATTTTAAAAATGCCTTGATACTTAAAGTAGAATAATTGAGTATAGTATTATTTTAATTTACATAGATTTGTTAATTATTTTAACAAAATATAATTTATCATATTCTCCCAGACAAATTCTCTGGTGAAATTTTAAGAAAGTAAAGAAGACGGATTTTTATACAGTTCTATGTAGCAGTGCAGTGGCCTCAATTCTAAGACCAAAATCAAAAAAAAAAATTCAAGACTTTTGTATTCTGAAATCAAAAAATCAAGACCAATATGTCAAATCTGTCAAATATCTTGGAATCTTAAAATCCAAAATACAATTACCTGAAGATTACCTCTTAATACAGCCTGATATTAACTTTCATAATTTTTGTAGCGAAATATCAATAAATTAAGGAGGGAAATTGCGATCTATCTTGGAAATAACCTTTTGTTAATGTAGAAAATCTTGATTTTTAATCTTCAGCTAAAACATTTTAATTTTAACCCTTTAAGGACGATTGAGTCACCGTCACCGGTGACCCAAAAATGAATTTTTTTCTACGGCCATCTAAAATCATGTTTTGCTCTAAAAAGTCAGAAAGTGATGTTTTAAGACCCCCCATTTTTGACTTTTTCGTCCTTAAAAGGTTACACCCTAGGAATGCACAGCTTCAGGATATGAAATCTCAATATTTGAATTATTTTACAATTTGAAATTTTGATCTTGATTTTAGTTTCAGAGTTAAATCCTATGGTTTTACAAATTGAGGCAAATTAATAACAATTAATTGGCGAAATTCATCCTGCTGCAAAAAATAATTTTTAAAAATACAGATTTCCACAAAAGAGACAAAATACAACCTCTTTTATAAAGGTCCTAAAAAATATTTACACTAATAAGGTACATTTAGTAGCTTTGGAATGGCGCTTTCAAGGATAAAAAATTTGAAGGTATTACAGGAATTAGATCATGAAATATTCAATTTCTTATAACAGAATTGCAAAACATTGGGTCGCTTTTACCGAGAACTGTACATTTTACTTTAGGATTCAGTCAGAAACTTAGGCAGGCAACCATCCTATCTTAGAAACACTAACGATCGGTGTTCACATTCACTGAAAGTTTAGGATCAAGGACTAGAGATTTGTTGCATGAATTGCCTTTGCCTGCTCATTTACCGCCAAAGTTTAAGCCCTACTTAGATGTTTTCGAGGATCAGCCTGGGTTCTGAGACTGATTTAAGTAAAGTTTATCCAGGGGCCCATCAAGCCTAATAAAAAGTAAAATTGTTTTTCATTTTTCCTTGTAAAAGTTTTGCAGATATTTCACTGCGATTTAAACAAATTTACTCATAGTTCTTGTATTATATCGGCGAACATTATGAAATATGTATTTTTAAATAGTTTTTAATGGACGATTTCGAAATATATCAGACTGATAATTCAATTCTCTTTAGGAAAAAACTTGCCAATAGTCTTCACTGCGTCTATGCAAAAACGTATGGAAAAATGAAATGTCGAGAGGCCCCTGGTTTATCCCAAATTATTGTAAGATAAGTTTAGGGAATCTATGAAGGCGGAAGCCCTTAAGGCAATCACATAGATGAGCACCTTGGTTGCTAAAGGTTTCTACAGAACCCTTACCATTTCTTCTAACGATCTGCTCCCTACGACGATCCAACATGAACTAAAGCGGTCTTCAAACTAGAGGCTTATCCCAGTTCCCGAAGATCTTAAAATCCTAAATAAAAACCAATTTTATTGCCTTTTCTGAATTTAATAGGTCATTTTATCCCTAATAATCCAAATCTAAGGTATTTTTTTCCAAAAAATCTTGATTGTTGAACAATTAGATCAGTTAAGCCATATGGGTAAGTCTTAGGTCTGAACCCCGTATAACTCTAATTACAAACTTCTATATGATACCCCTTCCGAACGGATAACCCACAGGCTAACACTGGTCTTAAATGGCCTATAGGATGACTAGGATCATCGGTTAGAAATCCCTTGCATAAATTTCCTTCTCCTAATCCTTCGTTACCGAATTTAGCAACCTAAATATTTTCAAGCATCATTTAGAATCTATTTAGGCTTGAAATATCTTTCTCTTAAAATTGCTTATTTTAATTGATTTTTCCGGACTCCAATATTTTACCAATGAATCCAGTAGTGTTACAGTAGACTCTCGCTCAATCGGCTCTTTCTCAATCGGGCAAGAAATTTTGTTGACAATTTTCACGTTCAATTATGAAGCTAATTTGCTCAAATTCGTTGTAAGTTCTTCCTATTATATCGTGATCCTTTTTAATTGAGCACATTTTGTGGAATTTATAAAGGCTTTGACGCCAAAATCTATCGATAAACCGGATGACATTTTGCCCCAAATGCCCAATTGACAGAGAGTCTACTGTATTGGGACCAGAAATAATTACAGTAGACTCTCGCTAATTCGGCTCCTTTAACATCGGGCTACTTTTTAATTCGGGCAGCAGTTAAATTTGAAAAAAGTTTGTTGACATTTTTCAAGTTCGATTATGATTATCGAATGAAGCAAATATGGTCAAATTTGCCATGCTTGATTTCAGTTGTGATGTTATTTTGCATTATTAAGCGGCTTTTATAAAATTTACAGTTAATATGAGCATGTAAACTTAATATGAGTATGCAGGTAAACAAAAAATCGTTGTATTTTAATAAATTTGATGCTTGAATTTATCTCTAATTCAGGTGACATTTCGGTCCCAAATGCCCGAATTTGAGCGAGAGTCTACTGTATTTGACGGCGTTATCACACTTGCACATTAAAATTTTAATGTGATTCACATTAATTGTCGCTTGTGAGCGTCCAAATATGTTAATTGTGTCTTTGAGTCACTTAATATTTGGGGTTTTTCTATTTATTGATAAAGAAGTGGACTTGGCCTGCAAAAGTAAGTTTAAATTTACCTAAAGCATAAACATTTTTCACATTAAAAAATTAAAGAGAAAATCGCATTAATTTTTCGCATTAATGCTATAAATCAATTTATATCTAATTTTGCGGGCCAAGTCTACCTTTTTATCAACAAATAGATCAAATTTTGAATATAAAATGATTCAAACACACAAATTACACATTTGGACGCTCACAAGCGACAGTTAATGTGAATCATATTAAAAAAAATTTATGTGCACGTGTGATAACACAATTACAGTAGACTCTCGCTCAATCGGCTCTTTTTCAATCGGGCGAGAAATTTTGTTGACAATTTTCACGTTCAATTATGAAGCTAATTTGCTCAAATTCGCTGTAATTCTTCCTGTTTTATCGTGATCCTTTATAATTGCCTAATTGAGAGAGAGTCTACTGTATTGGGACCAGAAATAATTATTTGACATTACTAGAGTCGCACTGTAAATTCTTTTGTGTGGATTTGCAGACTGAAAAATGAATGGGTGAAACCAGGGGGGTGACATTAGCTCTGAAAAATGCGACCGGTTTTAGTGTATTTTTTCCCTGTTTTTGTTCACATTTCACGAGATATCTCCAAAACTACGTAGGTTTCTAATTTAGGGTTTTCGGTTGCCATTTCGTTATTAAATTGGCTTTTATTTTGTATCAGTATTTTTTGTTAATTCATTTTACAATGACAGAAAACAGCTAATAAACTAAAAAGTTTTTTCGGCTCGCTAGATACATATGGGAAACATAGGAAATGTCATGCCCCTGGGTGAAACGATCCCCATCCCCTAAAGGGCAACGAATAGAGGATTTGAGGTGTACAGAAACAAAAAAAAAAGATGGAAAAATTGAGGAAAAATAGGGAAAAACCGCATAAACACTTTGTGCTTGACTACTTGAGCCATTATTAATTGTGTATGACGCGGTTGAGTATAATTGGCAAAATGTGAAGCGCACAATCGCGCGCAATAACACTACAAATATCATACAACTTGTATGTAGTTTTATACATAATATATATTCAATAAAAGTTGGATGTGTATATCCATGTGTTTGTGGGGAGATTGAACACTGAAATATGGGGAATTAGCATGAAAATGCTATAATACGATTATAGAGCTAGTCGCTCTCAAGAGCAAATAGACACCCGGTTGAGTAAAAATCGTTTGATTTTTTTTCTTCTCTTCTTGCTTTTATAATTTTATTACACGTCTCTCTTGCGTATTTTGCGTGTTTCCATCGAATCAAATACATCTCTATCAAGCATCTTATCTCGGGATTCTTTTTCTTTTGTATGGTGTGTGTCTCCCTTTGACCTCCGCGGGGAGCACTTTTTGTATTTGCGAGGGTGATGTTGCATTGTATTTTTGTTTGTATTTGTATTTTAATAGGTGAATTTGGGGTAAGGGGAAGGGATCTGAGGTAGTAGAGAAGGGCATTTAAATAGGTAAACGTGTTTGGATTGGTAAAGTTGAAATGCGTCGGAATAGTTTTTTTTGCGTTAGAGGGGGAGAATGTGAGGAAGTGAGAAAGGGATGAAAAGATAGAAAAATAATCCAGGTGATGTTGCGATTGAAGAAGGGAGATAGGAGAGGTATGAGCCGATTGCAAATTACCTGAATATTGTCGCCATCTTCATGAAAGCTGCATGACGGCGCTGGTGAGTGTGCATTGGTGTGCAGATGTATTGGTGACGATGGTGGTTGTTCGTCGTGATGATTGCTCCACAGTGACTGATCATTTGGCGAATACTGATTATCCGTATCATCATCTGCACTTGTATCACAATTGCCATTCTTTGCACTACCCGCCAATACACTGATGCGCTTCTTATTCACCAATTTTGACGGTTTGCCAGGGAATTTAGACCTTCCCATTTTTCATAAAAATTCAATATCTCACGTAAAAGCCACACACACATTTACGACGACTTTTTTTATATCCTTTTCTCTCTTGGCTATATATTTATTATTGTACATGAAACACAACTACACATACATGCCCGCCCAATTCGATTTTTTTTCATCATACTCTCCCAATGGCGAGCAAATAAAGCACGAAAAAAAAATATAGTAAAAAACGCCTCAAGAATATATGGCTATTCGCACTAATTGTATCTTGCACACATTTCTAGACGTACTTTTTTAACACACCATCCAGTAAGAGATTCTATTATTAATTTATTCCTCTTTTATTCCACTTTATATTCTTGTGTATCACCTCTACTTCTTTGCACTCACACATCCACATTATCTTCGGTGTAGCGCAAAACTTTTGTGGCTTTTTTTCTCTCCAACTTCTTCTCAAGAAGAAGAAGAAAAAAAACTGCGTGCCTCTCTCAGTAAACTCCAAAAATTTTTGTCTCTCTCACAAGTAATTTTCTTTCACTTACAAATTGTCTTTTTTTTTTCTTCTTCTATTTCTCACAGTGTATATGACGAGAGAGAGTCCACGGCGGAAAAAAAGTCTCCATCAAAATGTCGCTGTGTTTTGTAGATTGGGAGAGACGACAGAACATTGCGCAGTACAAACAATTGATGCAAAAATTCGATTAATTCCAAGGTGTAAATTCACTGAAATGCACCACCACTCAATACACTGGACCCCAATGGACACTTTATGGATGTTTTTGGGGCTGAAATAGCACAATAAATGGGGTAAAAGTTGATTTTTTCACTGGATGGCGCACCGCAACCAAACACTCACATCAAAATGTCGACACGAACTGAGCGCGCGAAGATGGCCGAGACTCATGACTGAGGGGAAATTGTTGGATAGACATTGAAGGGGAATATTTGGATAAGAGTGGAAATCTGTGATAATGAGGGGAAGACCCGGATAAAATTCAAGAATATTTTTCAATTATTTATTGGATTTTTTCAATTAATTTCACAATTATTCAAGCAATTCTCACTCCAGGATTATGTCCTCTCTCCCCCAAAATGCCTATTCACTATCATCTTTGTCACGTTTATGGGACTTTTTCTTGTCACTGCGACTCCGACGGTCCCTTGTACGACTTCTGGACCTTCGGGATCTCTCAGATCTCTCTCTGCTGCGTGATCTATCCCTGCGACTGCTCCTGGATATCCCAAAAGAACACAATCAAAACCCTATTATTCCAAAAAGTATTTTTTCTCACCTTTCGCGGTACTTTGACCGCCTATCTTTGTCCCTGGAAGGAGATTCTTCATCTCTGTCAACGGGCTCTTGCTTAATCTCCCGCTCAGTTAGCAGACGATCCCTGTCACGATCTCTAGATCGACTTCGTCTGCGTTCGAATCCTGAAAGAAATGATCCAATTTCTATTTTTAAAAAAAAATAGGTTTCCCATCAAATAACATTCCCAACTAACGTTTGTAGTCTCTGTCCCGACGATCTCTGTCCCTGTCACGATCCCTGTCGCGATCTCTGTCCCTGTCCTCATCATAGCGCACGGAATTCATCATGTGCGGAGGTGGACCATGTCCAATGGGCTGAATGGGCATTGGTACGCCCACGGGCATTCCCAAAGGAGGCGGTACCATTTGCGGTGTTCCAGGAGTCAATTCCTTAATTCCCGTCGGCTGCCAGGCATTATTGTTCCACTGTGAATCCTGAGTGGGTTCGTAGCCATAGTTAAAAGCATCCTGCTGATCGTAGAATGGATCAATGGGTTGTGGTTCTGCTGAAAATGTTCCCGGAATGGCTGTATCAAATTTCCCGCCTGATCTGCTGTACTCCCTCCGATCGGCTGTCATCACCTGAATGGCATTCTCTTTGGACGGTGGCTTACCCAGTAGACCATCCTCCCGACGACTGGAAATCCCATTGGATCCAATAACATCGATGCTTCCTGTCATTTTGCGTCCAGGTGGTGGACCAGCACGTCTCAAACTGCCGGGAATTGAGGTGTATTTGCTATTATCATTCGAGATTGGCGTCAGGGTGCGTCCATGACCAGGCGTAATGCCAGTCACGGGACCCAGAGCCAATCCCTGAAGACCAACACCACTCTCATTGAGACGCATCTTCTTCTGACGCTCACAGTAGGATCTCCAGGTGTCTTCATTGAAGCCATAGTTGAAGTAATCAGTAATATCAGCTCCTGGCATCCTCCAGGGCTTCTCCTCGAGCGAATCAATACTGAATTCCGTGGCTGCGACACCACTGATAGTACCCACACTCTCGAAATCCTCCATACTGAACTTCCCAGTGGACTGTTTCAATTTTTCATTGGCATTGGCAGCATTTGGTGCCAAGAGACTCCCTCGTTGTTTGATATTGTAACTCAAGCCGGATTTTATATCCCCAATGACTACATTAATATCATCATCATCGCTCTCATCGGAATCTGATCCATTTTCACCCTTCTCCTTGACATTCGGAACATTTTCCTGCTCCTCCATGTGTTCAGCTGCATCAGTTACGTCGTCCTGATCCTGAAGATAAAGAACATTAATCAAATTCTACAATACTGGCGTCTTAGAACTCACCATAGCTGTTTGATCCTCATTAGCCCCATTTTCTGCCTGCCCTTGTCCTTCGAAGGTGTTGGAATCGTCCTGTTGGGGCCTCTCATCTTCCTCTCGACGCTTATCAATGTCAAACTCATCGCGATTCTTTTCACTACCCTCTCCAGTGTTTTCCTTATCTTCTGCACCTTCTGGATTGGAACATCCATACAGCCAACTATCCTCATTCCCTTCCTCAGCCATTTCCTTCACTCAATTTACACTTTTTACACCCAAAATATCAAGATATTCAAGGGAAAAACTAAATTTTCTCAAAGGGCATGCTTCTATGCCCCAAAATTGCTGTCAAACTGCTAGAAAAATGCTAGAAAACATTTCATACCCGGCCGGCTATGTACTATGCACAAACTCAGTATATACTGTGTATAATACTTAGTACGAAACTAGTACAGTAGAGTCTCACTCATTCGGCTCT
This sequence comes from Phlebotomus papatasi, assembly GCF_024763615.1. Classification (NCBI taxonomy): domain Eukaryota; kingdom Metazoa; phylum Arthropoda; class Insecta; order Diptera; family Psychodidae; genus Phlebotomus; species Phlebotomus papatasi. The sequence goes on from NC_077222.1 coordinate 84,823,652, forward strand.
TTTTCAATCGGGCGACAAATTTTGTTGACAATTTTCACGTTTAATTATGAAGCTAATTCACTCAAATTCGCTGTAGTTCTTCCTATTTTATCGTGATTCTTTATAATTGAGCGCTTTTTGTGGAATTTACAAAGGCTTTGACGCTCAATTCTATCGCTAAACCGGATGACATTTTGCCCCATATTTCCGATTGAGAGAGAGTCTACTGTATGTCCATATAAAATACATAGTAGATTTTGTATGAAAATGTCCCAAATACTCATCATTAGTGTGCGTGAGTCGAAATTTATACTGAGTATATACTGAGTACATTTACTTTGTATTTACTTGATTTTCCTAATTAATTTTCAATAAATTTTTCGTGTATTTTTCTACTATTTATACGAAGTATTTTTCGTCTATTGGTACTGAGTCACCTAGTATTTTTCGTTTATTAATACAGTAGAGTCTCCCAAATTCGAACGCTCGGGGGGTATTTTTGACATTTCTTACCTCCCAAATTCGAACGATTTTTTTCAAAACTAACGAAATTTGTGTGACATTAAATTGTACTTTGAATCAAATTCTCGTACTTTCTCACAAGTTTTAGTGGTAACATACTTCCTTTTCATTTTATACGATTATAATATATGTAAACATGCAGGAAGAAGCACATAAATGTGATTTTCATTCACCAAGATACGAAGTTTCTAACATAACCTCACAATTGACATTTTGAATCCAAACGGCGTTCGAATTTGAGAGATTCAGATTTGAGAGACTCTACTGTACTAAGTAAAAAGAATATTTTTATTTTCTATAAATATTTATTTTCTGAACATTTTTTAAATACAATGTGGCTATAGGCACATATTATTATGGATGGATAGTTGGTAAAAATTTTCGTTTCCCACAGCATTGCAAAGAAAGCGAATACCAACGAACTCTGGAATAATGCGATTTGATGTTCAGTTATTAAGTATGTGATTTGTGAGACTTTCAGTCTCTAGTAAAGCGGTGAGGAGCATATATAGGACATCTTTGAGATTATAGGTGAATTCCTCACTAGGATAAACTTTAAAATATATTTGAGGTTGAAAGAATCGATGGTTTAGTTCTTGATTATGTCTAAAAAATATGTTTCTGAAGAAGAATAAAAGGCGTGACCAAAGAACTAAATCATCCACTCTCACTCATAGATTCCAAAGATAGACATCGATACTATCGAGATTGAATGTCCTGCAAATCCTGCACTGACTGAGAATCAAATCGCATTATCCCTGCATGCAGTTTTATTCGCTGTATTTGCACTACTACGAGCATGAAAATTTTTACCAAGAATACATAGCAGAGAAATCCTGAATATAGGCCATTAAAGAGGACTTCCAATACGTGATCCGTATGCGATGACAGTTCCGGGAATGTAACAAGCCTGATTGATCTGGCAGAAACGCAGTGCGTGCACCTCAGCAAAAAATCTCAGTCTTTTAATAATCTGGAAAAAATGTAACCAAAAAGGACTATAAAATACAATTTTTCAAAACTGCATTATAAAATTCCTATGCACAAGAAGATAAAAAAGCCAGTGATAAGCCTAGATCAGCTTATAAAGGTGCGATTCCTTCATTGCAAATTCGGATTGTGGCAAACTCGAACGATATTTATACATAAATAATGCAAATTTCGTTTAATAATTCTTAAACTGTATGTAAACTTATTATCGTTATTGATAAGGCAAATTGGATGAGAAATCCATAAAAGCATCTGAAAATCTTTAAAGTCGATTATCTCGGAAACTTTGAGAGATAGAATCCTCAAACTTTACATCCGTTTAGTTTAGGAGATATTCGCGATTAAAGATTTGCATACAAAATATGCCTAAAAAAATTTTTTTGATGCCAACTTTGGGGGGTCTATCTCTTCTAGTTTAGGAGATATTCGCGTTTAAAGATTTGCATACAAAATATGCCTAAAAAAATTTTTTTTTGATGCCAACTTTGGGGGATCTATCTCTTCTAGTTTAGGAGATATTCGCGTTTTAAGATTTGCATACAAAATATGCCTAAAAAAAATTTTTTTTGATGCCAACTTTGGGGGGTCTATCTCTTCTAGTTTAGGAGATATTCGCGTTTAAAGATTTGCATACAAAATATGCCTAAAAAATTTTTTTTTTTGATGCCAACTTTGGGGGGTCTATCTCTTATAGTTTAGGAGATATTCGCGTTTAAAGATTTTCATACAAAATATGCCTAAAAAAAATTTTTTTGATGCCAACTTTGGGGGGTCTATCTCTTATAGTTTAGGAGATATTCGCGTTTAAAGATTTGCATACAAAATATGCCTAAAAAAATTTTTTTTTGATGCCAACTTTGGGGGGTCTATCTCTTCTAGTTTAGGAGATATTCGCGTTTTAAGATTTGCATACAAAATATGCCTAAAAAAAATTTTTTTTGATGCCAACTTTGGGGGGTCTATCTCTTCTAGTTTAGGAGATATTCGCGTTTAAAGATTTGCATACAAAATATGCCTAAAAATTTTTTTTTTTTTGATGCCAACTTTGGGGGGTCTATCTCTTCTAGTTTAGGAGATATTCGCGTTTTAAGATTTGCATACAAAATATGCCTAAAAAAATTTTTTTGATGCCAACTTTGGGGGGTCTATCTCTTCTAGTTTAGGAGATATTCGCGTTTAAAGATTTGCATACAAAATATGCCTAAAAAAATTTTTTTTTGATGCCAACTTTGGGGGGTCTATCTCTTCTAGTTTAGGAGATATTCGCGTTTTAAGATTTGCATACAAAATATGCATAAAAAAAATTTTTTTTGATGCCAACTTTGGGGGGTCTATCTCTTCTAGTTTAGGAGATATTCGCGTTTAAAGATTTGCATACAAAATATGCCTAAAAAAATTTTTTTTTGATGCCAACTTTGGGGGGTCTATCTCTTATAGTTTAGGAGATATTCGCGTTTAAAGATTTGCATACAAAATATGCCTAAAAAAAATTTTTTTTTGATGCCAACTTTGGGGGGTCTATCTCTTCTAGTTTAGGAGATATTCGCGTTTAAAGATTTGCATACAAAATATGCCTAAAAAAAATTTTTTTTGATGCCAACTTTGGGGGGTCTACCTCTTCTAGTTTAGGAGATATTCGCGTTTAAAGATTTGCATACAAAATATGCCTAAAAAATTTTTTTTTGATGCCAACTTTGGGGGGTCTATCTCTTCTAGTTTAGGAGATATTCGCGTTTAAAGATTTGCATACAAAATATGTCTAAAAAAAATTTTTTTTGATGCCAACTTTGGGGGGTCTATCTCTTCTAGTTTAGGAGATAATCGCGTTTAAAGATTTGCATACAAAATATGCCTAAAAAAAATTTTTTTTGATGCCAACTTTGGGGGGTCTATCTCTTCTAGTTTAGGAGATATTCGCGTTTAAAGATTTGCATACAAAATATGCCTAAAAAAATTTTTTTTGATGCCAACTTTGGGGGGTCTATCTCTTCTAGTTTAGGAGATATTCGCGTTTAAAGATTTGCATACAAAATATGCCTAAAAAAAATTTTTTTTGATGCCAACTTTGGGGGGTCTATCTCTTATAGTTTAGGAGATATTCGCGTTTAAAGATTTGCATACAAAATATGCCTAAAAAAATTTTTTTTGATGCCAACTTTGGGGGGTCTATCTCTTATAGTTTAGGAGATATTCGCGTTTAAAGATTTGCATACAAAATATGCCTAAAAAAATTTTTTTTTGATGTCAACTTTGGGGGGTCTATCTCTTATAGTTTAGGAGATATTCGCGTTTAAAGATTTGCATACAAAATATGCCTAAAAAAAATTTTTTTTGATGCCAACTTTGGGGGTCTATCTCTTATAGTTTAGGAGATATTCGCGTTTAAAGATTTGCATACAAAATATGCCTAAAAAAAATTTTTTTTGATGCCATTTTTGGGGGGTCTATCTCTTATAGTTTAGGAGATATTCGCGTTTAAAGATTTGCATACAAAATATGCCTAAAAAAAAATTATTTTTTGATGCCAACTTTGGGGGGTCTATCTCTTATAGTTTAGGAGATATTCGCGTTTAAAGATTTGCATACAAAATATGCCTAAAAAAAATTTTTTTTGATGCCAACTTTGGGGGGTCTATCTCTTCTAGTTTAGGAGATATTCGCGTTTAGAGATTTGCATACAAAATATGCCTAAAAAAATTTTTTTTGATGTCAACTTTGGGGGGTCTATCTCTTCTAGTTTAGGAGATATTCGCGTTTAAAGATTTGCATACAAAATATGCCTAAAAAAAATTTTTTTGATGCCAACTTTGGGGGGTCTATCTCTTATAGTTTAGGAGATATTCGCGTTTAAAGATTTGCATACAAAATATGCCTAAAAAAAATTTTTTTTTGATGCCAACTTTGGGGGGTCTATCTCTTCTAGTTTAGGAGATATTCGCGTTTAAAGATTTGCATACAAAATATGCCTAAAAAAATTTTTTTTTGATGCCAACTTTGGGGGGTCTATCTCTTATAGTTTAGGAGATATTCGCGTTTAAAGATTTGCATACAAAATATGCCTAAAAAAAATTTTTTTTTGATGCCAACTTTGGGGGGTCTATCTCTTATAGTTTAGGAGATATTCGCGTTTAAAGATTTGCATACAAAATATGCCTAAAAAAAATTTTTTTTGATGCCAACTTTGGGGGGTCTATCTCTTATAGTTTAGGAGATATTCGCGTTTAAAGATTTGCATACAAAATATGCCTAAAAAAATTTTTTTGATGCCAACTTTGGGGGGTCTATCTCTTCTAGTTTAGGAGATATTCGCGTTTTAAGATTTGCATACAAAATATGCCTAAAAAAAATTTTTTTTGATGCCAACTTTGGGGGGTCTATCTCTTATAGTTTAGGAGATATTCGCGTTTAAAGATTTGCATACAAAATATGCCTAAAAAAAATTTTTTTTGATGCCAACTTTGGGGGGTCTATCTCTTATAGTTTAGGAGATATTCGCGTTTAAAGATTTGCATACAAAATATGCCTAAAAAAAATTTTTTTGATGCCAACTTTGGGGGGTCTATCTCTTCTAGTTTAGGAGATATTCGCGTTTAAAGATTTGCATACAAAATATGCCTAAAAAAAATTTTTTTTGATGCCAACTTTGGGGGGTCTATCTCTTATAGTTTAGGAGATATTCGCGTTTAAAGATTTGCATACAAAATATGCCTAAAAAAAATTTTTTTTGATGCCAACTTTGGGGGGTCTATCTCTTCTAGTTTAGGAGATATTCGCGTTTAAAGATTTGCATACAAAATATGCCTAAAAAAAATTTTTTTTGATGCCAACTTTGGGGGGTCTATCTCTTATAGTTTAGGAGATATTCGCGATTAAAGATTTGCATACAAAATATGCCTAAAAAAATTTTTTTGATGCCAACTTTGGGGGGTCTATCTCTTCTAGTTTAGGAGATATTCGCGTTTAAAGATGTGCATACAAAATATGCCTAAAAAAAATTTTTTTTGATGCCAACTTTGGGGGGTCTATCTCTTCTAGTTTAGGAGATATTCGCGTTTAAAGATTTGCATACAAAATATGCCTAAAAAAATTTTTTTTAATGCCAACTTTGGGGGGTCTATCTCTTCTAGTTTAGGAGATATTCGCGTTTAAAGATGTGCATACAAAATATGCCTAAAAAAATTTTTTTTGATGCCAACTTTGGGGGGTCTATCTCTTCTAGTTTAAGAGATATTCGCGTTTAAAGATTTGCATACAAAATATGCCTAAAAAAATTTTTTTTTAAGCCAACTTTGGGGGGTCTATCTCTTCTAGTTTAGGAGATATTCGCGTTTAAAGATTTGCATACAAAATATGCCTAAAAAAAATTTTTTTGATGCCAACTTTGGGGGGTCTATCTCTTATAGTTTAGGAGATATTCGCGTTTAAAGATTTGCATACAAAATATGCCTAAAAAAAATTTTTTTTGATGCCAACTTTGGGGGGTCTATCTCTTCTAGTTTACGAGATATTCGCGTTTAAATATTTGCATACAAAATATGCCTAAAAAAAATTTTTTTGATGTCAACTTTGGGGGGTCTATCTCTTATAGTTTAGGAGATATTCGCGTTTAAAGATTTGCATACAAAATATGCCTAAAAAAAATTTTTTTTGATGCCAACTTTGGGGGGTCTATCTCTTATAGTTTAGAAGATATTCGCGTTTAAAGATTTGCATACAAAATATGCCTAAAAAAAATTTTTTTGATGCCAACTTTGGGGGGTCTATCTCTTATAGTTTAGAAGATATTCGCGTTTAAAGATTTGCATACAAAATATGCCTAAAAAAAATTTTTTTTGATGCCAACTTTGGGGGGTCTATCTCTTATAGTTTAGGAGATATTCGCGTTTAAAGATTTGCATACAAAATATGCCTAAAAAAAATTTTTTTGATGCCAACTTTGGGGGGTCTATCTCTTCTAGTTTAGGAGATATTCGCGTTTAAAGATTTGCATACAAAATATGCCTAAAAAAAATTTTTTTGATGCCAACTTTGGGGGGTCTATCTCTTATAGTTTAGGAGATATTCGCGTTTAAAGATTTGCATACAAAATATGCCTAAAAAAATTTTTTTTGATGCCAACTTTGGGGGGTCTACCTCTTCTAGTTTAGGAGATATTCGCGTTTAAAGATTTGCATACAAAATATGCCTAAAAAAATTTTTTTTTGATGCCAACTTTGGGGGGTCTATCTCTTATAGTTTAGGAGATATTCGCGTTTAAAGATTTGCATACAAAATATGCCTAAAAAAAATTTTTTTTGATGCCAACTTTGGGGGGTCTATCTCTTATAGTTTAGGAGATATTCGCGTTTAAAGATTTGCATACAAAATATGCCTAAAAAAATTTTTTTTTGATGCCAACTTTGGGGGGTCTATCTCTTATAGTTTAGGAGATATTCGCGTTTAAAGATTTGCATACAAAATATGCCTAAAAAAATTTTTTTTGATGCCAACTTTGGGGGGTCTATCTCTTCTAGTTTAGGAGATATTCGCGTTTAAAGATGTGCATACAAAATATGCCTAAAAAAATTTTTTTTGATGCCAACTTTGGGGGGTCTATCTCTCCTAGTTTAGGAGATATTCGCGTTTAAAGATTTGCATACAAAATATGCCTAAAAAAATTTTTTTTTATGCCAACTTTGGGGGGTCTATCTCTTATAGTTTAGGAGATATTCGCGTTTAAAGATTTGCATACAAAATATGCCTAAAAAATTTTTTTTTGATGCCAACTTTGGGGGGTCTATCTCTTCTAGTTTAGGAGATATTCGCGTTTAAAGATTTGCATACAAAATATGCCTAAAAAAATTTTTTTTTGATGCCAACTTTGGGGGGTCTATCTCTTATAGTTTAGGAGATATTCGCGATTAAAGATTTGCATACAAAATATGCCTAAAAAAATTTTTTTTGATGCCAACTTTGGGGGGTCTATCTCTTATAGTTTAGGAGATATTCGCGTTTAAAGATTTGCATACAAAATATGCCTAAAAAAAATTTTTTTTGATGCCAACTTTGGGGGGTCTATCTCTTCTAGTTTAGGAGATATTCGCGTTTAAAGATTTGCATACAAAATATGCCTAAAAAAAATTTTTTTGATGCCAACTTTGGGGGGTCTATCTCTTATAGTTTAGAAGATATTCGCGTTTAAAGATTTGCATACAAAATATGCCTAAAAAAAATTTTTTTTGATGCCAACTTTGGGGGGTCTATCTCTTATAGTTTAGGAGATATTCGCGTTTAAAGATTTGCATACAAAATATGCCTAAAAAAAATTTTTTTGATGCCAACTTTGGGGGGTCTATCTCTTCTAGTTTAGGAGATATTCGCGTTTAAAGATTTGCATACAAAATATGCCTAAAAAAAATTTTTTTGATGCCAACTTTGGGGGGTCTATCTCTTATAGTTTAGGAGATATTCGCGTTTAAAGATTTGCATACAAAATATGCCTAAAAAAATTTTTTTTGATGCCAACTTTGGGGGGTCTACCTCTTCTAGTTTAGGAGATATTCGCGTTTAAAGATTTGCATACAAAATATGCCTAAAAAAATTTTTTTTTGATGCCAACTTTGGGGGGTCTATCTCTTATAGTTTAGGAGATATTCGCGTTTAAAGATTTGCATACAAAATATGCCTAAAAAAAATTTTTTTTGATGCCAACTTTGGGGGGTCTATCTCTTCTAGTTTAGGAGATATTCGCGTTTAAAGATGTGCATACAAAATATGCCTAAAAAAATTTTTTTTTTGATGCCAACTTTGGGGGGTCTATCTCTTATAGTTTAGGAGATATTCGCGTTTAAAGATTTGCATACAAAATATGCCTAAAAAAAATTTTTTTTGATGCCAACTTTGGGGGGTCTATCTCTTATAGTTTAGGAGATATTCGCGTTTAAAGATTTGCATACAAAATATGGCTAAAAAAAATTTTTTTTGATGCCAACTTTGGGGGGTCTATCTCTTCTAGTTTAGGAGATATTCGCGTTTAAAGATTTGCATACAAAATATGCCTAAAAAAATTTTTTTTGATGCCAACTTTGGGGGGTCTATCTCTTCTAGTTTAGGAGATATTCGCGTTTAAAGATGTGCATACAAAATATGCCTAAAAAAAATTTTTTTTGATGCCAACTTTGGGGGGTCTATCTCTTCTAGTTTAGGAGATATTCGCGTTTAAAGATTTGCATACAAAATATGCCTAAAAAAATTTTTTTTGATGCCAACTTTGGAGGGTCTATCTCTTCTAGTTTAGGAGATATTCGCGTTTAAAGATTTGCATACAAAATATGCCTAAAAAAATTTTTTTTGATGCGAACTTTGGGGTGTCTATCTCTTCTAGTTTAGGAGATATTCGCGTTTAAAGATTTGCATACAAAATATGTCTAAAAAAAATTTTTTTTGATGCCAACTTTGGGGGGTCTATCTCTTCTAGTTTAGGAGATAATCGCGTTTAAAGATTTGCATACAAAATATGCCTAAAAAAAATTTTTTTTGATGCCAACTTTGGGGGGTCTATCTCTTCTAGTTTAGGAGATATTCGCGTTTAAAGATTTGCATACAAAATATGCCTAAAAAAATTTTTTTTGATGCCAACTTTGGGGGGTCTATCTCTTCTAGTTTAGGAGATATTCGCGTTTAAAGATTTGCATACAAAATATGCCTAAAAAAAATTTTTTTGATGCCAACTTTGGGGGGTCTATCTCTTCTAGTTTAGGAGATATTCGCGTTTAAAGATTTGCATACAAAATATGCCTAAAAAAATTTTTTTTGATGCCAACTTTGGGGGGTCTATCTCTTATAGTTTAGGAGATATTCGCGTTTAAAGATTTGCATACAAAATATGCCTAAAAAAATTTTTTTTTGATGCCAACTTTGGGGGGTCTATCTCTTATAGTTTAGGAGATATTCGCGTTTAAAGATTTGCATACAAAATATGCCTAAAAAAAATTTTTTTTGATGCCAACTTTGGGGGTCTATCTCTTATAGTTTAGGAGATATTCGCGTTTAAAGATTTGCATACAAAATATTCCTAAAAAAATTTTTTTTGATGCCATTTTTGGGGGGTCTATCTCTTATAGTTTAGGAGATATTCGCGTTTAAAGATTTGCATACAAAATATGCCTAAAAAAAATTTTTTTTGATGCCAACTTTGGGGGGTCTATCTCTTCTAGTTTAGGAGATATTCGCGTTTAAAGATTTGCATACAAAATATGCCTAAAAAAATTTTTTTTGATGCCAACTTTGGGGGGTCTATCTCTTCTAGTTTAGGAGATATTCGCGTTTAAAGATTTGCATACAAAATATGCCTAAAAAAAATTTTTTTGATGCCAACTTTGGGGGGTCTATCTCTTATAGTTTAGGAGATATTCGCGTTTAAAGATTTGCATACAAAATATGCCTAAAAAAATTTTTTTTTTGATGCCAACTTTGGGGGGTCTATCTCTTATAGTTTAGAAGATATTCGCGTTTAAAGATTTGCATACAAAATATGCCTAAAAAAAATTTTTTTTGATGCCAACTTTGGGGGGTCTATCTCTTATAGTTTAGGAGATATTCGCGTTTAAAGATTTGCATACAAAATATGCCTAAAAAAATTTTTTTTGATGCCAACTTTGGGGGGTCTACCTCTTCTAGTTTAGGAGATATTCGCGTTTAAAGATTTGCATACAAAATATGCCTAAAAAAATTTTTTTTTGATGCCAACTTTGGGGGGTCTATCTCTTATAGTTTAGGAGATATTCGCGTTTAAAGATTTGCATACAAAATATGCCTAAAAAAAATTTTTTTTGATGCCAACTTTGGGGGGTCTATCTCTTATAGTTTAGGAGATATTCGCGTTTAAAGATTTGCATACAAAATATGCCTAAAAAAATTTTTTTTTGATGCCAACTTTGGGGGGTCTATCTCTTATAGTTTAGGAGATATTCGCGTTTAAAGATTTGCATACAAAATATGCCTAAAAAAATTTTTTTTGATGCCAACTTTGGGGGGTCTATCTCTTCTAGTTTAGGAGATATTCGCGTTTAAAGATGTGCATACAAAATATGCCTAAAAAAATTTTTTTTGATGCCAACTTTGGGGGGTCTATCTCTCCTAGTTTAGGAGATATTCGCGTTTAAAGATTTGCATACAAAATATGCCTAAAAAAAATTTTTTTTATGCCAACTTTGGGGGGTCTATCTCTTATAGTTTAGGAGATATTCGCGTTTAAAGATTTGCATACAAAATATGCCTAAAAAATTTTTTTTTGATGCCAACTTTGGGGGGTCTATCTCTTATAGTTTAGGAGATATTCGCGTTTAAAGATTTGCATACAAAATATGCCTAAAAAAATTTTTTTTTGATGCCAACTTTGGGGGGTCTATCTCTTATAGTTTAGGAGATATTCGCGATTAAAGATTTGCATACAAAATATGCCTAAAAAAATTTTTTTTGATGCCAACTTTGGGGGGTCTATCTCTTATAGTTTAGGAGATATTCGCGTTTAAAGATTTGCATACAAAATATGCCTAAAAAAAATTTTTTTTGATGCCAACTTTGGGGGGTCTATCTCTTATAGTTTAGGAGATATTCGCGTTTAAAGATTTGCATACAAAATATGCCTAAAAAAATTTTTTTTTGATGCCAACTTTGGGGGGTCTATCTCTTATAGTTTAGGAGATATTCGCGATTAAAGATTTGCATACAAAATATGCCTAAAAAAATTTTTTTTGATGCCAACTTTGGGGGGTCTATCTCTTCTAGTTTAGGAGATATTCGCGTTTAAAGATGTGCATACAAAATATGCCTAAAAAAATTTTTTTTTTGATGCCAACTTTGGGGGGTCTATCTCTTATAGTTTAGGAGATATTCGCGTTTAAAGATTTGCATACAAAATATGCCTAAAAAAAATTTTTTTTGATGCCAACTTTGGGGGGTCTATCTCTTATAGTTTAGGAGATATTCGCGTTTAAAGATTTGCATACAAAATATGCCTAAAAAAAATTTTTTTTGATGCCAACTTTGGGGGGTCTATCTCTTATAGTTTAGGAGATATTCGCGATTAAAGATTTGCATACAAAATATGCCTAAAAAAATTTTTTTTGATGCCAACTTTGGGGGGTCTATCTCTTCTAGTTTAGGAGATATTCGCGTTTAAAGATGTGCATACAAAATATGCCTAAAAAAAATTTTTTTTGATGCCAACTTTGGGGGGTCTATCTCTTCTAGTTTAGGAGATATTCGCGTTTAAAGATTTGCATACAAAATATGCCTAAAAAAATTTTTTTTTGATGCCAACTTTGGAGGGTCTATCTCTTCTAGTTTAGGAGATATTCGCGTTTAAAGATTTGCATACAAAATATGCCTAAAAAAATTTTTTTTGATGCGAACTTTGGGGTGTCTATCTCTTCTAGTTTAGGAGATATTCGCGTTTAAAGATTTGCATACAAAATATGCCTAAAAAAAATTCTTTTTGATGCCAACTTTGGGGGGTCTATCTCTTATAGTTTAGGAGATATTCGCGTTTAAAGATTTGCATACAAAATATGCATAAAAAAATTTTTTTTTTGATGCCAACTTTGGGGGGTCTATCTCTTCTAGTTTACGAGATATTCGCGTTTAAAGATTTGCATACAAAATATGCCTAAAAAAAATTTTTTTTGATGCCAACTTTGGGGGGTCTATCTCTTCTAGTTTACGAGATATTCGCGTTTAAAGATTTGCATACAAAATATGCCTAAAAACAATTTTTTTGATGCCAACTTTGGGGGGTCTATCTCTTCTAGTTTACGAGATATTTGCGTTTAAAGATTTGCATACAAAATATGCCTAAAAAAAATTTTTTTTGATGCCAACTTTGGGGGGTCTATCTCTTATAGTTTAGGAGATATTCGCGTTTAAAGATTTGCATACAAAATATGCCTAAAAAAAATTTTTTTTGATGCCAACTTTGGGGGGTCTATCTCTTCTAGTTTAGGAGATATTCGCGTTTAAAGATTTGCATACAAAATATGCCTAAAAAAAATTTTTTTTGATGCCAACTTTGGGGGGTCTATCTCTTATAGTTTAGGAGATATTCGCGATTAAAGATTTGCATACAAAATATGCCTAAAAAAATTTTTTTTGATGCCAACTTTGGGGGGTCTATCTCTTCTAGTTTAGGAGATATTCGCGTTTAAAGATGTGCATACAAAATATGCCTAAAAAAAATTTTTTTTGATGCCAACTTTGGGGGGTCTATCTCTTCTAGTTTAGGAGATATTCGCGTTTAAAGATTTGCATACAAAATATGCCTAAAAAAATTTTTTTTAATGCCAACTTTGGGGGGTCTATCTCTTCTAGTTTAGGAGATATTCGCGTTTAAAGATGTGCATACAAAATATGCCTAAAAAAATTTTTTTTGATGCCAACTTTGGGGGGTCTATCTCTTATAGTTTAGGAGATATTCGCGTTTAAAGATTTGCATACAAAATATGCCTAAAAAAATTTTTTTTTATGCCAACTTTGGGGGGTCTATCTCTTCTAGTTTAGGAGATATTCGCGTTTAAAGATTTGCATACAAAATATGCCTAAAAAAAATTTTTTTGATGCCAACTTTGGGGGGTCTATCTCTTATAGTTTAGGAGATATTCGCGTTTAAAGATTTGCATACAAAATATGCCTAAAAAAAATTTTTTTTGATGCCAACTTTGGGGGGTCTATCTCTTCTAGTTTAGGAGATATTCGCGTTTAAATATTTGCATACAAAATATGCCTAAAAAAAATTTTTTTGATGTCAACTTTGGGGGGTCTATCTCTTATAGTTTAGGAGATATTCGCGTTTAAAGATTTGCATACAAAATATGCCTAAAAAAAATTTTTTTTGATGCCAACTTTGGGGGGTCTATCTCTTATAGTTTAGAAGATATTCGCGTTTAAAGATTTGCATACAAAATATGCCTAAAAAAAATTTTTTTGATGCCAACTTTGGGGGGTCTATCTCTTATAGTTTAGAAGATATTCGCGTTTAAAGATTTGCATACAAAATATGCCTAAAAAAAATTTTTTTTGATGCCAACTTTGGGGGGTCTATCTCTTATAGTTTAGGAGATATTCGCGTTTAAAGATTTGCATACAAAATATGCCTAAAAAAAATTTTTTTGATGCCAACTTTGGGGGGTCTATCTCTTCTAGTTTAGGAGATATTCGCGTTTAAAGATTTGCATACAAAATATGCCTAAAAAAAATTTTTTTGATGCCAACTTTGGGGGGTCTATCTCTTATAGTTTAGGAGATATTCGCGTTTAAAGATTTGCATACAAAATATGCCTAAAAAAATTTTTTTTGATGCCAACTTTGGGGGGTCTACCTCTTCTAGTTTAGGAGATATTCGCGTTTAAAGATTTGCATACAAAATATGCCTAAAAAAATTTTTTTTTGATGCCAACTTTGGGGGGTCTATCTCTTATAGTTTAGGAGATATTCGCGTTTAAAGATTTGCATACAAAATATGCCTAAAAAAAATTTTTTTTGATGCCAACTTTGGGGGGTCTATCTCTTATAGTTTAGGAGATATTCGCGTTTAAAGATTTGCATACAAAATATGCCTAAAAAAATTTTTTTTTGATGCCAACTTTGGGGGGTCTATCTCTTATAGTTTAGGAGATATTCGCGTTTAAAGATTTGCATACAAAATATGCCTAAAAAAATTTTTTTTGATGCCAACTTTGGGGGGTCTATCTCTTCTAGTTTAGGAGATATTCGCGTTTAAAGATGTGCATACAAAATATGCCTAAAAAATTTTTTTTTGATGCCAACTTTGGGGGGTCTATCTCTCCTAGTTTAGGAGATATTCGCGTTTAAAGATTTGCATACAAAATATGCCTAAAAAAAATTTTTTTTATGCCAACTTTGGGGGGTCTATCTCTTATAGTTTAGGAGATATTCGCGTTTAAAGATTTGCATACAAAATATGCCTAAAAAATTTTTTTTTGATGCCAACTTTGGGGGGTCTATCTCTTATAGTTTAGGAGATATTCGCGTTTAAAGATTTGCATACAAAATATGCCTAAAAAAATTTTTTTTTGATGCCAACTTTGGGGGGTCTATCTCTTATAGTTTAGGAGATATTCGCGATTAAAGATTTGCATACAAAATATGCCTAAAAAAATTTTTTTTGATGCCAACTTTGGGGGGTCTATCTCTTATAGTTTAGGAGATATTCGCGTTTAAAGATTTGCATACAAAATATGCCTAAAAAAATTTTTTTTTGATGCCAACTTTGGGGGGTCTATCTCTTATAGTTTAGGAGATATTCGCGATTAAAGATTTGCATACAAAATATGCCTAAAAAAATTTTTTTTGATGCCAACTTTGGGGGGTCTATCTCTTCTAGTTTAGGAGATATTCGCGTTTAAAGATGTGCATACAAAATATGCCTAAAAAAATTTTTTTTTGATGCCAACTTTGGGGGGTCTATCTCTTATAGTTTAGGAGATATTCGCGTTTAAAGATTTGCATACAAAATATGCCTAAAAAAAATTTTTTTTGATGCCAACTTTGGGGGGTCTATCTCTTCTAGTTTAGGAGATATTCGCGTTTAAAGATTTGCATACAAAATATGCCTAAAAAAAATTTTTTTTGATGCCAACTTTGGGGGGTCTATCTCTTATAGTTTAGGAGATATTCGCGATTAAAGATTTGCATACAAAATATGCCTAAAAAAATTTTTTTTGATGCCAACTTTGGGGGGTCTATCTCTTCTAGTTTAGGAGATATTCGCGTTTAAAGATGTGCATACAAAATATGCCTAAAAAAAATTTTTTTTGATGCCAACTTTGGGGGGTCTATCTCTTCTAGTTTAGGAGATATTCGCGTTTAAAGATTTGCATACAAAATATGCCTAAAAAAATTTTTTTTGATGCCAACTTTGGAGGGTCTATCTCTTCTAGTTTAGGAGATATTCGCGTTTAAAGATTTGCATACAAAATATGCCTAAAAAAATTTTTTTTGATGCGAACTTTGGGGTGTCTATCTCTTCTAGTTTAGGAGATATTCGCGTTTAAAGATTTGCATACAAAATATGCCTAAAAAAAATTCATTTTGATGCCAACTTTGGGGGGTCTATCTCTTATAGTTTAGGAGATATTCGCGTTTAAAGATTTGCATACAAAATATGCATAAAAAATTTTTTTTTGATGCCAACTTTGGGGGGTCTATCTCTTCTAGTTTACGAGATATTCGCGTTTAAAGATTTGCATACAAAATATGCCTAAAAAAAATTTTTTTTGATGCCAACTTTGGGGGGTCTATCTCTTCTAGTTTACGAGATATTCGCGTTTAAAGATTTGCATACAAAATATGCCTAAAAACAATTTTTTTGATGCCAACTTTGGGGGGTCTATCTCTTCTAGTTTACGAGATATTTGCGTTTAAAGATTTGCATACAAAATATGCCTAAAAAAAATTTTTTTTGATGCCAACTTTGGGGGGTCTATCTCTTCTAGTTTAGGAGATATTCGCGTTTAAAGATGTGCATACAAAATATGCCTAAAAAATTTTTTTTTTTGATGCCAACTTTGGGGGGTCTATCTCTTATAGTTTAGGAGATATTCGCGTTTAAAGATTTGCATACAAAATATGCCTAAAAAAAATTTTTTTGATGCCAACTTTGGGAGGTCTATCTCTTATAGTTTAGGAGATATTCGCGTTTAAAGATTTGCATACAAAATATGCCTAAAAAAAATTTTTTTTGATGCCAACTTTGGGGGGTCTATCTCTTATAGTTTAGGAGATATTCGCGATTAAAGATTTGCATACAAAATATGCCTAAAAAAATTTTTTTTGATGCCAACTTTGGGGGGTCTATCTCTTCTAGTTTAGGAGATATTCGCGTTTAAAGATGTGCATACAAAATATGCCTAAAAAAAATTTTTTTTGATGCCAACTTTGGGGGGTCTATCTCTTCTAGTTTAGGAGATATTCGCGTTTAAAGATTTGCATACAAAATATGCCTAAAAAATTTTTTTTTGATGCCAACTTTGGAGGGTCTATCTCTTCTAGTTTAGGAGATATTCGCGTTTAAAGATTTGCATACAAAATATGCCTAAAAAAATTTTTTTTGATGCGAACTTTGGGGTGTCTATCTCTTCTAGTTTAGGAGATATTCGCGTTTAAAGATTTGCATACAAAATATGCCTAAAAAAAATTCTTTTTGATGCCAACTTTGGGGGGTCTATCTCTTATAGTTTAGGAGATATTCGCGTTTAAAGATTTGCATACAAAATATGCATAAAAAATTTTTTTTTTGATGCCAACTTTGGGGGGTCTATCTCTTCTAGTTTACGAGATATTCGCGTTTAAAGATTTGCATACAAAATATGCCTAAAAAAAATTTTTTTTGATGCCAACTTTGGGGGGTCTATCTCTTCTAGTTTACGAGATATTCGCGTTTAAAGATTTGCATACAAAATATGCCTAAAAACAATTTTTTTGATGCCAACTTTGGGGGGTCTATCTCTTCTAGTTTACGAGATATTTGCGTTTAAAGATTTGCATACAAAATATGCCTAAAAAAAATTTTTTTTGATGCCAACTTTGGGGGGTCTATCTCTTATAGTTTAGGAGATATTCGCGTTTAAAGATTTGCATACAAAATATGCCTAAAAAAAATTTTTTTTGATGCCAACTTTGGGGGGTCTATCTCTTCTAGTTTAGGAGATATTCGCGTTTAAAGATTTGCATACAAAATATGCCTAAAAAAAATTTTTTTTGATGCCAACTTTGGGGGGTCTATCTCTTATAGTTTAGGAGATATTCGCGATTAAAGATTTGCATACAAAATATGCCTAAAAAAATTTTTTTTGATGCCAACTTTGGGGGGTCTATCTCTTCTAGTTTAGGAGATATTCGCGTTTAAAGATGTGCATACAAAATATGCCTAAAAAAAATTTTTTTTGATGCCAACTTTGGGGGGTCTATCTCTTATAGTTTAGGAGATATTCGCGTTTAAAGATTTGCATACAAAATATGCCTAAAAAAATTTTTTTTTGATGCCAACTTTGGGGGGTCTATCTCTTCTAGTTTAGGAGATATTCGCGTTTAAAGATGTGCATACAAAATATGCCTAAAAAAATTTTTTTTGATGCCAACTTTGGGGGGTCTATCTCTTCTAGTTTAAGAGATATTCGCGTTTAAAGATTTGCATACAAAATATGCCTAAAAAAATTTTTTTTTATGCCAACTTTGGGGGGTCTATCTCTTCTAGTTTAGGAGATATTCGCGTTTAAAGATTTGCATACAAAATATGCCTAAAAAAAATTTTTTTGATGCCAACTTTGGGGGGTCTATCTCTTATAGTTTAGGAGATATTCGCGTTTAAAGATTTGCATACAAAATATGCCTAAAAAAAATTTTTTTTGATGCCAACTTTGGGGGGTCTATCTCTTCTAGTTTAGGAGATATTCGCGTTTAAATATTTGCATACAAAATATGCCTAAAAAAAATTTTTTTGATGTCAACTTTGGGGGGTCTATCTCTTATAGTTTAGGAGATATTCGCGTTTAAAGATTTGCATACAAAATATGCCTAAAAAAAATTTTTTTTGATGCCAACTTTGGGGGGTCTATCTCTTATAGTTTAGAAGATATTCGCGTTTAAAGATTTGCATACAAAATATGCCTAAAAAAAATTTTTTTGATGCCAACTTTGGGGGGTCTATCTCTTATAGTTTAGAAGATATTCGCGTTTAAAGATTTGCATACAAAATATGCCTAAAAAAAATTTTTTTTGATGCCAACTTTGGGGGGTCTATCTCTTATAGTTTAGGAGATATTCGCGTTTAAAGATTTGCATACAAAATATGCCTAAAAAAAATTTTTTTGATGCCAACTTTGGGGGGTCTATCTCTTCTAGTTTAGGAGATATTCGCGTTTAAAGATTTGCATACAAAATATGCCTAAAAAAATTTTTTTTGATGCCAACTTTGGGGGGTCTACCTCTTCTAGTTTAGGAGATATTCGCGTTTAAAGATTTGCATACAAAATATGCCTAAAAAAATTTTTTTTTGATGCCAACTTTGGGGGGTCTATCTCTTATAGTTTAGGAGATATTCGCGTTTAAAGATTTGCATACAAAATATGCCTAAAAAAAATTTTTTTTGATGCCAACTTTGGGGGGTCTATCTCTTATAGTTTAGGAGATATTCGCGTTTAAAGATTTGCATACAAAATATGCCTAAAAAAATTTTTTTTTGATGCCAACTTTGGGGGGTCTATCTCTTATAGTTTAGGAGATATTCGCGTTTAAAGATTTGCATACAAAATATGCCTAAAAAAATTTTTTTTTGATGCCAACTTTGGGGGGTCTATCTCTTATAGTTTAGGAGATATTCGCGATTAAAGATTTGCATACAAAATATGCCTAAAAAAAATTTTTTTTGATGCCAACTTTGGGGGGTCTATCTCTTATAGTTTAGGAGATATTCGCGATTAAAGATTTGCATACAAAATATGCCTAAAAAAATTTTTTTTGATGCCAACTTTGGGGGGTCTATCTCTTCTAGTTTAGGAGATATTCGCGTTTAAAGATGTGCATACAAAATATGCCTAAAAAAAATTTTTTTTGATGCCAACTTTGGGGGGTCTATCTCTTCTAGTTTAGGAGATATTCGCGTTTAAAGATTTGCATACAAAATATGCCTAAAAAAATTTTTTTTAATGCCAACTTTGGGGGGTCTATCTCTTCTAGTTTAGGAGATATTCGCGTTTAAAGATGTGCATACAAAATATGCCTAAAAAAATTTTTTTTGATGCCAACTTTGGGGGGTCTATCTCTTCTAGTTTAGGAGATATTCGCGTTTAAAGATGTGCATACAAAATATGCCTAAAAAAAATTTTTTTTGATGCCAACTTTGGGGGGTCTATCTCTTCTAGTTTAGGAGATATTCGCGTTTAAAGATTTGCATACAAAATATGCCTAAAAAAATTTTTTTTTGATGCCAACTTTGGGGGGTCTATCTCTTCTAGTTTAGGAGATATTCGCGTTTAAAGATGTGCATACAAAATATGCCTAAAAAAATTTTTTTTGATGCCAACTTTGGGGGGTCTATCTCTTCTAGTTTAAGAGATATTCGCGTTTAAAGATTTGCATACAAAATATGCCTAAAAAAATTTTTTTTTATGCCAACTTTGGGGGGTCTATCTCTTCTAGTTTAGGAGATATTCGCGTTTAAAGATTTGCATACAAAATATGCCTAAAAAAAATTTTTTTGATGCCAACTTTGGGGGGTCTATCTCTTATAGTTTAGGAGATATTCGCGTTTAAAGATTTGCATACAAAATATGCCTAAAAAAAATTTTTTTTGATGCCAACTTTGGGGGGTCTATCTCTTCTAGTTTAGGAGATATTCGCGTTTAAATATTTGCATACAAAATATGCCTAAAAAAAATTTTTTTGATGTCAACTTTGGGGGGTCTATCTCTTATAGTTTAGGAGATATTCGCGTTTAAAGATTTGCATACAAAATATGCCTAAAAAAAATTTTTTTTGATGCCAACTTTGGGGGGTCTATCTCTTATAGTTTAGAAGATATTCGCGTTTAAAGATTTGCATACAAAATATGCCTAAAAAAAATTTTTTTGATGCCAACTTTGGGGGGTCTATCTCTTATAGTTTAGAAGATATTCGCGTTTAAAGATTTGCATACAAAATATGCCTAAAAAAAATTTTTTTTGATGCCAACTTTGGGGGGTCTATCTCTTATAGTTTAGGAGATATTCGCGTTTAAAGATTTGCATACAAAATATGCCTAAAAAAAATTTTTTTGATGCCAACTTTGGGGGGTCTATCTCTTCTAGTTTAGGAGATATTCGCGTTTAAAGATTTGCATACAAAATATGCCTAAAAAAATTTTTTTTGATGCCAACTTTGGGGGGTCTACCTCTTCTAGTTTAGGAGATATTCGCGTTTAAAGATTTGCATACAAAATATGCCTAAAAAAATTTTTTTTTGATGCCAACTTTGGGGGGTCTATCTCTTATAGTTTAGGAGATATTCGCGTTTAAAGATTTGCATACAAAATATGCCTAAAAAAAATTTTTTTTGATGCCAACTTTGGGGGGTCTATCTCTTATAGTTTAGGAGATATTCGCGTTTAAAGATTTGCATACAAAATATGCCTAAAAAAATTTTTTTTTGATGCCAACTTTGGGGGGTCTATCTCTTATAGTTTAGGAGATATTCGCGTTTAAAGATTTGCATACAAAATATGCCTAAAAAAATTTTTTTTTGATGCCAACTTTGGGGGGTCTATCTCTTATAGTTTAGGAGATATTCGCGATTAAAGATTTGCATACAAAATATGCCTAAAAAAAATTTTTTTTGATGCCAACTTTGGGGGGTCTATCTCTTATAGTTTAGGAGATATTCGCGATTAAAGATTTGCATACAAAATATGCCTAAAAAAATTTTTTTTGATGCCAACTTTGGGGGGTCTATCTCTTCTAGTTTAGGAGATATTCGCGTTTAAAGATGTGCATACAAAATATGCCTAAAAAAAATTTTTTTTGATGCCAACTTTGGGGGGTCTATCTCTTCTAGTTTAGGAGATATTCGCGTTTAAAGATTTGCATACAAAATATGCCTAAAAAAATTTTTTTTAATGCCAACTTTGGGGGGTCTATCTCTTCTAGTTTAGGAGATATTCGCGTTTAAAGATGTGCATACAAAATATGCCTAAAAAAATTTTTTTTGATGCCAACTTTGGGGGGTCTATCTCTTCTAGTTTAAGAGATATTCGCGTTTAAAGATTTGCATACAAAATATGCCTAAAAAAATTTTTTTTTATGCCAACTTTGGGGGGTCTATCTCTTCTAGTTTAGGAGATATTCGCGTTTAAAGATTTGCATACAAAATATGCCTAAAAAAAATTTTTTTGATGCCAACTTTGGGGGGTCTATCTCTTATAGTTTAGGAGATATTCGCGTTTAAAGATTTGCATACAAAATATGCCTAAAAAAAATTTTTTTTGATGCCAACTTTGGGGGGTCTATCTCTTCTAGTTTAGGAGATATTCGCGTTTAAATATTTGCATACAAAATATGCCTAAAAAAAATTTTTTTGATGTCAACTTTGGGGGGTCTATCTCTTATAGTTTAGGAGATATTCGCGTTTAAAGATTTGCATACAAAATATGCCTAAAAAAAATTTTTTTTGATGCCAACTTTGGGGGGTCTATCTCTTATAGTTTAGAAGATATTCGCGTTTAAAGATTTGCATACAAAATATGCCTAAAAAAAATTTTTTTGATGCCAACTTTGGGGGGTCTATCTCTTATAGTTTAGAAGATATTCGCGTTTAAAGATTTGCATACAAAATATGCCTAAAAAAAATTTTTTTTGATGCCAACTTTGGGGGGTCTATCTCTTATAGTTTAGGAGATATTCGCGTTTAAAGATTTGCATACAAAATATGCCTAAAAAAAATTTTTTTGATGCCAACTTTGGGGGGTCTATCTCTTCTAGTTTAGGAGATATTCGCGTTTAAAGATTTGCATACAAAATATGCCTAAAAAAAATTTTTTTGATGCCAACTTTGGGGGGTCTATCTCTTATAGTTTAGGAGATATTCGCGTTTAAAGATTTGCATACAAAATATGCCTAAAAAAATTTTTTTTGATGCCAACTTTGGGGGGTCTACCTCTTCTAGTTTAGGAGATATTCGCGTTTAAAGATTTGCATACAAAATATGCCTAAAAAAATTTTTTTTTGATGCCAACTTTGGGGGGTCTATCTCTTATAGTTTAGGAGATATTCGCGTTTAAAGATTTGCATACAAAATATGCCTAAAAAAAATTTTTTTTGATGCCAACTTTGGGGGGTCTATCTCTTATAGTTTAGGAGATATTCGCGTTTAAAGATTTGCATACAAAATATGCCTAAAAAAATTTTTTTTTGATGCCAACTTTGGGGGGTCTATCTCTTATAGTTTAGGAGATATTCGCGTTTAAAGATTTGCATACAAAATATGCCTAAAAAATTTTTTTTTGATGCCAACTTTGGGGGGTCTATCTCTTCTAGTTTAGGAGATATTCGCGTTTAAAGATGTGCATACAAAATATGCCTAAAAAATTTTTTTTTGATGCCAACTTTGGGGGGTCTATCTCTCCTAGTTTAGGAGATATTCGCGTTTAAAGATTTGCATACAAAATATGCCTAAAAAAAATTTTTTTTATGCCAACTTTGGGGGGTCTATCTCTTATAGTTTAGGAGATATTCGCGTTTAAAGATTTGCATACAAAATATGCCTAAAAAATTTTTTTTTGATGCCAACTTTGGGGGGTCTATCTCTTATAGTTTAGGAGATATTCGCGTTTAAAGATTTGCATACAAAATATGCCTAAAAAAATTTTTTTTTGATGCCAACTTTGGGGGGTCTATCTCTTATAGTTTAGGAGATATTCGCGATTAAAGATTTGCATACAAAATATGCCTAAAAAAATTTTTTTTGATGCCAACTTTGGGGGGTCTATCTCTTATAGTTTAGGAGATATTCGCGTTTAAAGATTTGCATACAAAATATGCCTAAAAAAATTTTTTTTTGATGCCAACTTTGGGGGGTCTATCTCTTATAGTTTAGGAGATATTCGCGATTAAAGATTTGCATACAAAATATGCCTAAAAAAATTTTTTTTGATGCCAACTTTGGGGGGTCTATCTCTTCTAGTTTAGGAGATATTCGCGTTTAAAGATGTGCATACAAAATATGCCTAAAAAAATTTTTTTTTGATGCCAACTTTGGGGGGTCTATCTCTTATAGTTTAGGAGATATTCGCGTTTAAAGATTTGCATACAAAATATGCCTAAAAAAAATTTTTTTTGATGCCAACTTTGGGGGGTCTATCTCTTATAGTTTAGGAGATATTCGCGTTTAAAGATTTGCATACAAAATATGCCTAAAAAAAATTTTTTTTGATGCCAACTTTGGGGGGTCTATCTCTTATAGTTTAGGAGATATTCGCGATTAAAGATTTGCATACAAAATATGCCTAAAAAAATTTTTTTTGATGCCAACTTTGGGGGGTCTATCTCTTCTAGTTTAGGAGATATTCGCGTTTAAAGATGTGCATACAAAATATGCCTAAAAAAAATTTTTTTTGATGCCAACTTTGGGGGGTCTATCTCTTCTAGTTTAGGAGATATTCGCGTTTAAAGATTTGCATACAAAATATGCCTAAAAAAATTTTTTTTGATGCCAACTTTGGAGGGTCTATCTCTTCTAGTTTAGGAGATATTCGCGTTTAAAGATTTGCATACAAAATATGCCTAAAAAAATTTTTTTTGATGCGAACTTTGGGGTGTCTATCTCTTCTAGTTTAGGAGATATTCGCGTTTAAAGATTTGCATACAAAATATGCCTAAAAAAAATTCATTTTGATGCCAACTTTGGGGGGTCTATCTCTTATAGTTTAGGAGATATTCGCGTTTAAAGATTTGCATACAAAATATGCATAAAAAATTTTTTTTTTGATGCCAACTTTGGGGGGTCTATCTCTTCTAGTTTACGAGATATTCGCGTTTAAAGATTTGCATACAAAATATGCCTAAAAAAAATTTTTTTTGATGCCAACTTTGGGGGGTCTATCTCTTCTAGTTTACGAGATATTCGCGTTTAAAGATTTGCATACAAAATATGCCTAAAAACAATTTTTTTGATGCCAACTTTGGGGGGTCTATCTCTTCTAGTTTACGAGATATTTGCGTTTAAAGATTTGCATACAAAATATGCCTAAAAAAAATTTTTTTTGATGCCAACTTTGGGGGGTCTATCTCTTCTAGTTTAGGAGATATTCGCGTTTAAAGATTTGCATACAAAATATGCCTAAAAAAAATTTTTTTGATACCAACTTTGGGGGGTCTATCTCTTCTAGTTTAGGAGATATTCGCGTTTAAAGATTTGCATACAAAATATGCCTAAAAAAAAATTTTTTTTGATGCCAACTTTGGGGGGTCTATCTCTTCTAGTTTAGGAGATATTCGCGTTTAAAGATTTGCATACAAAATATGCCTAAAAAAATTTTTTTTGATGCCAACTTTGGGGGGTCTATCTCTTCTAGTTTAGGAGATATTCGCGTTTAAAGATTTGCATACAAAATATGCCTAAAAAAAATTTTTTTTGATGCCAACTTTGGGGGGTCTATCTCTTATAGTTTAGGAGATATTCGCGTTTAAAGATTTGCATACAAAATATGCCTAAAAAAATTTTTTTTTGATGCCAACTTTGGGGGGTCTATCTCCTATAGTTTAGGAGATATTCGCGTTTAAAGATTTGCATACAAAATATGCCTAAAAAAAATTTTTTTGATGTCAACTTTGGGGGGTCTATCTCTTATAGTTTAGGAGATATTCGCGTTTAAAGATTTGCATACAAAATATGCCTAAAAAAAATTTTTTTTGATGCCAACTTTGGGGGGTCTATCTCTTCTAGTTTACGAGATATTCGCGTTTAAAGATTTGCATACAAAATATGCCTAAAAAAATTTTTTTTGATGCCAACTTTGGGGGGTCTATCTCTTATAGTTTAGGAGATATTCGCGTTTAAAGATTTGCATACAAAATATGCCTAAAAAAATTTTTTTTGATGCCAACTTTGGGGGGTCTATCTCTTATAGTTTAGGAGATATTCGCGTTTAAAGATTTGCATACAAAATATGCCTAAAAAAAATTTTTTTTGATACCAACTTTGGGGGGTCTATCTCTTCTAGTTTAGGAGATATTCGCGTTTAAAGATTTGCATACAAAATATGCCTAAAAAAAATTTTTTTGATGTCAACTTTGGGGGGTCTATCTCTTATAGTTTAGGAGATATTCGCGTTTAAAGATTTGCATACAAAATATGCCTAAAAAAAATTTTTTTGATGTCAACTTTGGGGGGTCTATCTCTTCTAGTTTAAGAGATATTCGCGTTTAAAGATTTGCATACAAAATATGCCTAAAGAAATTTTTTTTGATGCCAACTTTGGGGGGTCTATCTCTTATAGTTTAGGAGATATTCGCGTTTAAAGATGTGCATACAAAATATGCCTAAAAAAAATTTTTTTTGATGCCAACTTTGGGGGGTCTATCTCTTCTAGTTTACGAGATATTCGCGTTTAAAGATTTGCATACAAAATATGCCTAAAAAAATTTTTTTTGATGCGAACTTTGGGGTGTCTATCTCTTCTAGTTTAGGAGATATTCGCGTTTAAAGATTTGCATACAAAATATGCCTAAAAAAAATTCTTTTTGATGCCAACTTTGGGGGGTCTATCTCTTATAGTTTAGGAGATATTCGCGTTTAAAGATTTGCATACAAAATATGCATAAAAAAATTTTTTTGATGCGAACTTTGGGGTGTCTATCTCTTCTAGTTTAGGAGATATTCGCGTTTAAAGATTTGCATACAAAATATGCCTAAAAAAAATTCTTTTTGATGCCAACTTTGGGGGGTCTATCTCTTATAGTTTAGGAGATATTCGCGTTTAAAGATTTGCATACAAAATATGCATAAAAAATTTTTTTTTTGATGCCAACTTTGGGGGGTCTATCTCTTCTAGTTTACGAGATATTCGCGTTTAAAGATTTGCATACAAAATATGCCTAAAAAAATTTTTTTTGATGCGAACTTTGGGGTGTCTATCTCTTCTAGTTTACGAGATATTCGCGTTTAAAGATTTGCATACAAAATATGCCTAAAAAAAATTCTTTTTGATGCCAACTTTGGAGGGTCTATCTCTTCTAGTTTAGGAGATATTCGCGTTTAAAGATTTGCATACAAAATATGCCTAAAAAAATTTTTTTTGATGCGAACTTTGGGGTGTCTATCTCTTCTAGTTTAGGAGATATTCGCGTTTAAAGATTTGCATACAAAATATGCCTAAAAAAAATTCTTTTTGATGCCAACTTTGGGGGGTCTATCTCTTATAGTTTAGGAGATATTCGCGTTTAAAGATTTGCATACAAAATATGCATAAAAAATTTTTTTTTTGATGCCAACTTTGGGGGGTCTATCTCTTCTAGTTTACGAGATATTCGCGTTTAAAGATTTGCATACAAAATATGCCTAAAAAAAATTTTTTTTGATGCCAACTTTGGGGGGTCTATCTCTTCTAGTTTACGAGATATTCGCGTTTAAAGATTTGCATACAAAATATGCCTAAAAACAATTTTTTTGATGCCAACTTTGGGGGGTCTATCTCTTCTAGTTTACGAGATATTTGCGTTTAAAGATTTGCATACAAAATATGCCTAAAAAAAATTTTTTTTGATGCCAACTTTGGGGGGTCTATCTCTTATAGTTTAGGAGATATTCGCGTTTAAAGATTTGCATACAAAATATGCCTAAAAAAAATTTTTTTTGATGCCAACTTTGGGGGGTCTATCTCTTCTAGTTTAGGAGATATTCGCGTTTAAAGATTTGCATACAAAATATGCCTAAAAAAAATTTTTTTTGATGCCAACTTTGGGGGGTCTATCTCTTATAGTTTAGGAGATATTCGCGATTAAAGATTTGCATACAAAATATGCCTAAAAAAATTTTTTTTGATGCCAACTTTGGGGGGTCTATCTCTTCTAGTTTAGGAGATATTAGCGTTTAAAGATGTGCATACAAAATATGCCTAAAAAAAATTTTTTTTGATGCCAACTTTGGGGGGTCTATCTCTTCTAGTTTAGGAGATATTCGCGTTTAAAGATTTGCATACAAAATATGCCTAAAAAAATTTTTTTTAATGCCAACTTTGGGGGGTCTATCTCTTCTAGTTTAGGAGATATTCGCGTTTAAAGATGTGCATACAAAATATGCCTAAAAAAATTTTTTTTGATGCCAACTTTGGGGGGTCTATCTCTTCTAGTTTAAGAGATATTCGCGTTTAAAGATTTGCATACAAAATATGCCTAAAAAAATTTTTTTTTATGCCAACTTTGGGGGGTCTATCTCTTCTAGTTTAGGAGATATTCGCGTTTAAAGATTTGCATACAAAATATGCCTAAAAAAAATTTTTTTGATGCCAACTTTGGGGGGTCTATCTCTTATAGTTTAGGAGATATTCGCGTTTAAAGATTTGCATACAAAATATGCCTAAAAAAAATTTTTTTTGATGCCAACTTTGGGGGGTCTATCTCTTCTAGTTTAGGAGATATTCGCGTTTAAAGATTTGCATACAAAATATGCCTAAAAAAAATTTTTTTGATGTCAACTTTGGGGGGTCTATCTCTTATAGTTTAGGAGATATTCCCGTTTAAAGATTTGCATACAAAATATGCCTAAAAAAAATTTTTTTTGATGCCAACTTTGGGGGGTCTATCTCTTATAGTTTAGAAGATATTCGCGTTTAAAGATTTGCATACAAAATATGCCTAAAAAAATTTTTTTGATGCCAACTTTGGGGGGTCTATCTCTTATAGTTTAGAAGATATTCGCGTTTAAAGATTTGCATACAAAATATGCCTAAAAAAAATTTTTTTTGATGCCAACTTTGGGGGGTCTATCTCTTATAGTTTAGGAGATATTCGCGTTTAAAGATTTGCATACAAAATATGCCTAAAAAAAATTTTTTTGATGCCAACTTTGGGGGGTCTATCTCTTCTAGTTTAGGAGATATTCGTGTTTAAAGATTTGCATACAAAATATGCCTAAA
The DNA here is from genome assembly GCF_024763615.1 of Phlebotomus papatasi. Taxonomy (NCBI): domain Eukaryota; kingdom Metazoa; phylum Arthropoda; class Insecta; order Diptera; family Psychodidae; genus Phlebotomus; species Phlebotomus papatasi. Next base: position 84,851,799 of record NC_077222.1, read on the forward strand.
AAAAATTTTTTTGATGCCAACTTTGGGGGGTCTATCTCTTATAGTTTAGGAGATATTCGCGTTTAAAGATTTGCATACAAAATATGCCTAAAAAAATTTTTTTTGATGCCAACTTTGGGGGGTCTACCTCTTCTAGTTTAGGAGATATTCGCGTTTAAAGATTTGCATACAAAATATGCCTAAAAAAATTTTTTTTTGATGCCAACTTTGGGGGGTCTATCTCTTATAGTTTAGGAGATATTCGCGTTTAAAGATTTGCATACAAAATATGCCTAAAAAAAATTTTTTTTGATGCCAACTTTGGGGGGTCTATCTCTTATAGTTTAGGAGATATTCGCGTTTAAAGATTTGCATACAAAATATGCCTAAAAAAATTTTTTTTTGATGCCAACTTTGGGGGGTCTATCTCTTATAGTTTAGGAGATATTCGCGTTTAAAGATTTGCATACAAAATATGCCTAAAAAAATTTTTTTTGATGCCAACTTTGGGGGGTCTATCTCTTCTAGTTTAGGAGATATTCGCGTTTAAAGATTTGCATACAAAATATGCCTAAAAAATTTTTTTTTGATGCCAACTTTGGGGGGTCTATCTCTTATAGTTTAGGAGATATTCGCGTTTAAAGATTTGCATACAAAATATGCCTAAAAAAATTTTTTTTTGATGCCAACTTTGGGGGGTCTATCTCTTATAGTTTAGGAGATATTCGCGATTAAAGATTTGCATACAAAATATGCCTAAAAAAATTTTTTTTGATGCCAACTTTGGGGGGTCTATCTCTTATAGTTTAGGAGATATTCGCGTTTAAAGATTTGCATACAAAATATGCCTAAAAAAATTTTTTTTTGATGCCAACTTTGGGGGGTCTATCTCTTATAGTTTAGGAGATATTCGCGATTAAAGATTTGCATACAAAATATGCCTAAAAAAATTTTTTTTGATGCCAACTTTGGGGGGTCTATCTCTTCTAGTTTAGGAGATATTCGCGTTTAAAGATGTGCATACAAAATATGCCTAAAAAAATTTTTTTTTGATGCCAACTTTGGGGGGTCTATCTCTTATAGTTTAGGAGATATTCGCGTTTAAAGATTTGCATACAAAATATGCCTAAAAAAAATTTTTTTTGATGCCAACTTTGGGGGGTCTATCTCTTATAGTTTAGGAGATATTCGCGTTTAAAGATTTGCATACAAAATATGCCTAAAAAAAATTTTTTTTGATGCCAACTTTGGGGGGTCTATCTCTTATAGTTTAGGAGATATTCGCGATTAAAGATTTGCATACAAAATATGCCTAAAAAAATTTTTTTTGATGCCAACTTTGGGGGGTCTATCTCTTCTAGTTTAGGAGATATTCGCGTTTAAAGATTTGCATACAAAATATGCCTAAAAAAATTTTTTTTGATGCCAACTTTGGAGGGTCTATCTCTTCTAGTTTAGGAGATATTCGCGTTTAAAGATTTGCATACAAAATATGCCTAAAAAAATTTTTTTTGATGCGAACTTTGGGGTGTCTATCTCTTCTAGTTTAGGAGATATTCGCGTTTAAAGATTTGCATACAAAATATGCCTAAAAAAAATTCATTTTGATGCCAACTTTGGGGGGTCTATCTCTTATAGTTTAGGAGATATTCGCGTTTAAAGATTTGCATACAAAATATGCATAAAAAAATTTTTTTTTGATGCCAACTTTGGGGGGTCTATCTCTTCTAGTTTACGAGATATTCGCGTTTAAAGATTTGCATACAAAATATGCCTAAAAAAAATTTTTTTTGATGCCAACTTTGGGGGGTCTATCTCTTCTAGTTTACGAGATATTCGCGTTTAAAGATTTGCATACAAAATATGCCTAAAAACAATTTTTTTGATGCCAACTTTGGGGGGTCTATCTCTTCTAGTTTACGAGATATTCGCGTTTAAAGATTTGCATACAAAATATGCCTAAAAAAAATTTTTTTTGATGCCAACTTTGGGGGGTCTATCTCTTCTAGTTTAGGAGATATTCGCGTTTAAAGATTTGCATACAAAATATGCCTAAAAAAAATTTTTTTGATACCAACTTTGGGGGGTCTATCTCTTCTAGTTTAGGAGATATTCGCGTTTAAAGATTTGCATACAAAATATGCCTAAAAAAAAATTTTTTTTGATGCCAACTTTGGGGGGTCTATCTCTTATAGTTTAGGAGATATTCGCGTTTAAAGATTTGCATACAAAATATGCCTAAAAAAATTTTTTTTGATGCCAACTTTGGGGGGTCTATCTCTTCTAGTTTAGGAGATATTCGCGTTTAAAGATTTGCATACAAAATATGCCTAAAAAAAATTTTTTTTGATGCCAACTTTGGGGGGTCTATCTCTTATAGTTTAGGAGATATTCGCGTTTAAAGATTTGCATACAAAATATGCCTAAAAAATTTTTTTTTTGATGCCAACTTTGGGGGGTCTATCTCCTATAGTTTAGGAGATATTCGCGTTTAAAGATTTGCATACAAAATATGCCTAAAAAAAATTTTTTTGATGTCAACTTTGGGGGGTCTATCTCTTATAGTTTAGGAGATATTCGCGTTTAAAGATTTGCATACAAAATATGCCTAAAAAAAATTTTTTTTGATGCCAACTTTGGGGGGTCTATCTCTTCTAGTTTACGAGATATTCGCGTTTAAAGATTTGCATACAAAATATGCCTAAAAAAATTTTTTTTGATGCCAACTTTGGGGGGTCTATCTCTTCTAGTTTACGAGATATTCGCGTTTAAAGATTTGCATACAAAATATGCCTAAAAAAAATTTTTTTTGATACCAACTTTGGGGGGTCTATCTCTTCTAGTTTAGGAGATATTCGCGTTTAAAGATTTGCATACAAAATATGCCTAAAAAAAATTTTTTTTGATGCCAACTTTGGGGGGTCTATCTCTTATAGTTTAGGAGATATTCGCGTTTAAAGATTTGCATACAGAATATGCCTAAAAAAAATTTTTTTTGATGCCAACTTTGGGGGGTCTATCTCTTCTAGTTTAGGAGATATTCGCGTTTAAAGATTTGCATACAAAATATGCCTAAAAAAATTTTTTTTTGATGCCAACTTTGGGGGGTCTATCTCTTATAGTTTAGGAGATATTCGCGATTAAAGATTTGCATACAAAATATGCCTAAAAAAATTTTTTTTGATGCCAACTTTGGGGGGTCTATCTCTTCTAGTTTAGGAGATATTCGCGTTTAAAGATGTGCATACAAAATATGCCTAAAAAAAATTTTTTTTGATGCCAACTTTGGGGGGTCTATCTCTTCTAGTTTAGGAGATATTCGCGTTTAAAGATTTGCATACAAAATATGCCTAAAAAAATTTTTTTTGATGCCAACTTTGGGGGGTCTATCTCTTCTAGTTTAGGAGATATTCGCGTTTAAAGATTTGCATACAAAATATGCCTAAAAAAAATTTTTTTGATGTCAACTTTGGGGGGTCTATCTCTTATAGTTTAGGAGATATTCGCGTTTAAAGATTTGCATACAAAATATGCCTAAAAAAATTTTTTTTGATGTCAACTTTGGGGGGTCTATCTCTTCTAGTTTAAGAGATATTCGCGTTTAAAAATTTGCATACAAAATATGCCTAAAAAAAATTTTTTTGATGCCAACTTTGGGGGGTCTATCTCTTATAGTTTAGGAGATATTCGCGTTTAAAGATTTGCATACAAAATATGCCTAAAAAAAATTTTTTTTGATGCCAACTTTGGGGGGTCTATCTCTTATAGTTTAGGAGATATTCGCGTTTAAAGATTTGCATACAAAAGATGCCTAAAAAAATTTTTTTGATGTCAACTTTGGGGGGTCTATCTCTTATAGTTTAGGAGATATTCGCGTTTAAAGATTTGCATACAAAATATGCCTAAAAAAATTTTTTTTGATGCCAACTTTGGGGGGTCTATCTCTTATAGTTTAGGAGATATTCGCGTTTAAAGATTTGCATACAAAATATGCCTAAAAAAAATTTTTTTGATGTCAACTTTGGGGGGTCTATCTCTTATAGTTTAGGAGATATTCGCGTTTAAATATTTGCATACAAAATATGCCTAAAAAAAATTTTTTTTGATGCCAACTTTGGGGGGTCTATCTCTTATAGTTTAGGAGATATTCGCGTTTAAAGATTTGCATACAAAATATGCCTAAAAAAAATTTTTTTGATGCCAACTTTGGGGGTCTATCTCTTATAGTTTAGGAGATATTCGCGTTTAAAGATTTGCATACAAAATATGCCTAAAAAATTTTTTTTTGATGCCAACTTTGGGGGGTCTATCTCTTCTAGTTTAGGAGATATTCGCGTTTAAAGATTTGCATACAAAATATGCCTAAAAAAATTTTTTTGATGTCAACTTTGGGGGGTCTATCTCTTATAGTTTAGGAGATATTCGCGTTTAAAGATTTGCATACAAAATATGCCTAAAAAAATTTTTTTTGATGCCAACTTTGGGGGGTCTATCTCTTCTAGTTTACGAGATATTCGCGTTTAAAGATTTGCATACAAAATATGCCTAAAAAAATTTTTTTTTGATGCCAACTTTGGGGGGTCTATCTCTTATAGTTTAGGAGATATTCGCGATTAAAGATTTGCATACAAAATATGCCTAAAAAAATTTTTTTTGATGCCAACTTTGGGGGGTCTATCTCTTCTAGTTTAGGAGATATTCGCGTTTAAAGATGTGCATACAAAATATGCCTAAAAAAAATTTTTTTTGATGCCAACTTTGGGGGGTCTATCTCTTATAGTTTAGGAGATATTCGCGATTAAAGATTTGCATACAAAATATGCCTAAAAAAATTTTTTTTTTGATGCCAACTTTGGGGGGTCTATCTCTTATAGTTTAGGAGATATTCGCGTTTAAAGATTTGCATACAAAATATGCCTAAAAAAAATTTTTTTTATGCCAACTTTGGGGGGTCTATCTCTTATAGTTTAGGAGATATTCGCGATTAAAGATTTGCATACAAAATATGCCTAAAAAAATTTTTTTTGATGCCAACTTTGGGGGGTCTATCTCTTCTAGTTTAGGAGATATTCGCGTTTAAAGATGTGCATACAAAATATGCCTAAAAAAAATTTTTTTTGATGCCAACTTTGGGGGGTCTATCTCTTCTAGTTTAGGAGATATTCGCGTTTAAAGATTTGCATACAAAATATGCCTAAAAAAATTTTTTTTTGATGCCAACTTTGGGGGGTCTATCTCTTCTAGTTTAGGAGATATTCGCGTTTAAAGATTTGCATACAAAATATGCCTAAAAAATTTTTTTTGATGCGAACTTTGGGGTGTCTATCTCTTCTAGTTTAGGAGATATTCGCTTTTAAAGATTTGCATACAAAATATGCCTAAAAAAAATTCTTTTTGATGCCAACTTTGGGGGGTCTATCTCTTATAGTTTAGGAGATATTCGCGTTTAAAGATTTGCATACAAAATATGCCTAAAAAATTTTTTTTTTGATGCCAACTTTGGGGGGTCTATCTCTTCAAGTTTACGAGATATTCGCGTTTAAAGATTTGCATACAAAATGTGCCTAAAAAAATTTTTTTTTGATGCCAACTTTGGGGGGTCTATCTCTTATAGTTTAGGAGATATTCGCGTTTAAAGATTTGCATACAAAATATGCCTAAAAAAAATTTTTTTTGATGCCAACTTTGGGGGGTCTATCTCTTCTAGTTTACGAGATATTCGCGTTTAAAGATTTGCATACAAAATATGCCTAAAAACAATTTTTTTGATGCCAACTTTGGGGGGTCTATCTCTTCTAGTTTACGAGATATTTGCGTTTAAAGATTTGCATACAAAATATGCCTAAAAAAAATTTTTTTTGGTGCCAACTTTGGGGGGTCTATCTCTTCTAGTTTAGGAGATATTCGCGTTTAAAGATTTGCATACAAAATATGCCTAAAAAAAATTTTTTTTGATACCAACTTTGGGGGGTCTATCTCTTCTAGTTTAGGAGATATTCGCGTTTAAAGATTTGCATACAAAATATGCCTAAAAAAAAATTTTTTTTGATGCCAACTTTGGGGGGTCTATCTTTTATAGTTTAGGAGATATTCGCGTTTAAAGATTTGCATACAAAATATGCCTAAAAAAATTTTTTTTATGCCAACTTTGGGGGGTCTATCTCTTCTAGTTTAGGAGATATTCGCGTTTAAAGATTTGCATACAAAATATGCCAAAAAAAAATTTTTTTTGATGCCAACTTTGGGGGGTCTATCTCTTATAGTTTAGGAGATATTCGCGTTTAAAGATTTGCATACAAAATATGCCTAAAAAATTTTTTTTTTGATGCCAACTTTGGGGGGTCTATCTCCTATAGTTTAGGAGATATTCGCGTTTAAAGATTTGCATACAAAATATGCCTAAAAAAAATTTTTTGATGTCAACTTTGGGGGGTCTATCTCTTATAGTTTAGGAGATATTCGCGTTTAAAGATTTGCATACAAAATATGCCTAAAAAAAATTTTTTTTGATGCCAACTTTGGGGGGTCTATCTCTTCTAGTTTACGAGATATTCGCGTTTAAAGATTTGTATACAAAATATGCATAAAAAAATTTTTTTTGATGCCAACTTTAGGGGGTCTATCTCTTCTAGTTTACGAGATATTCGCGTTTAAAGATTTGCATACAAAATATGCCTAAAAAAAATTTTTTTTGATGCCAACTTTGGGGGGTCTATCTCTTATAGTTTAGGAGATATTCGCGATTAAAGATTTGCATACAAAATATTCCTAAAAAAATTTTTTTTGATGCCAACTTTGGGGGGTCTATCTCTTCTAGTTTAGGAGATATTCGCGTTTAAAGATGTGCATACAAAATATGCCTAAAAAAAATTTTTTTTGATGCCAACTTTGGGGGGTCTATCTCTTCTAGTTTAAGAGATATTCGCGTTTAAAGATTTGCATACAAAATATGCCTAAAAAAATTTTTTTTGATGCCAACTTTGGGGGGTCTATCTCTTCTAGTTTAGGAGATATTCGCGTTTAAAGATTTGCATACAAAATATGCCTAAAAAAAATTTTTTTGATGTCAACTTTGGGGGGTCTATCTCTTATAGTTTAGGAGATATTCGCGTTTAAAGATTTGCATACAAAATATGCCTAAAAAAAATTTTTTTGATGTCAACTTTGGGGGGTCTATCTCTTCTAGTTTAAGAGATATTCGCGTTTAAAGATTTGCATACAAAATATGCCTAAAGAAATTTTTTTTGATGCCAACTTTGGGGGGTCTATCTCTTATAGTTTAGGAGATATTCGCGTTTAAAGATGTGCATACAAAATATGCCTAAAAAAAATTTTTTTTGATGCCAACTTTGGGGGGTCTATCTCTTATAGTTTAGGAGATATTCGCGATTAAAGATTTGCATACAAAATATGCCTAAAAAAATTTTTTTTTTGATGCCAACTTTGGGGGGTCTATCTCTTATAGTTTAGGAGATATTCGCGTTTAAAGATTTGCATACAAAATATGCCTAAAAAAATTTTTTTTGATGCCAACTTTGGGGGGTCTATCTCTTATAGTTTAGGAGATATTCGCGATTAAAGATTTGCATACAAAATATGCCTAAAAAAATTTTTTTTGATGCCAACTTTGGGGGGTCTATCTCTTCTAGTTTAGGAGATATTCGCGTTTAAAGATGTGCATACAAAATATGCCTAAAAAAAATTTTTTTTGATGCCAACTTTGGGGGGTCTATCTCTTCTAGTTTAGGAGATATTCACGTTTAAAGATTTGCATACAAAATATGCCTAAAAAAATTTTTTTTGATGCCAACTTTGGGGGGTCTATCTCTTCTAGTTTAGGAGATATTCGCGTTTAAAGATTTGCATACAAAATATGCCTAAAAAAATTTTTTTTGATGCGAACTTTGGGGTGTCTATCTCTTCTAGTTTAGGAGATATTCGCTTTTAAAGATTTGCATACAAAATATGCCTAAAAAAAATTCTTTTTGATGCCAACTTTGGGGGGTCTATCTCTTATAGTTTAGGAGATATTCGCGTTTAAAGATTTGCATACAAAATATGCCTAAAAAATTTTTTTTTTTGATGCCAACTTTGGGGGGTCTATCTCTTCTAGTTTACGAGATATTCGCGTTTAAAGATTTGCATACAAAATGTGCCTAAAAAAATTTTTTTTTGATGCCAACTTTGGGGGGTCTATCTCTTATAGTTTAGGAGATATTCGCGTTTAAAGATTTGCATACAAAATATGCCTAAAAAAAAATTTTTTTGATGCCAACTTTGGGGTGTCTATCTCTTCTAGTTTAGGAGATATTCGCTTTTAAAGATTTGCATACAAAATATGCCTAAAAAAAATTCTTTTTGATGCCAACTTTGGGGGGTCTATCTCTTATAGTTTAGGAGATATTCGCGTTTAAAGATTTGCATACAAAATATGCCTAAAAAATTTTTTTTTTGATGCCAACTTTGGGGGGTCTATCTCTTCAAGTTTACGAGATATTCGCGTTTAAAGATTTGCATACAAAATGTGCCTAAAAAAATTTTTTTTTGATGCCAACTTTGGGGGGTCTATCTCTTATAGTTTAGGAGATATTCGCGTTTAAAGATTTGCACACAAAATATGCCTAAAAAAAATTTTTTTTGATGCCAACTTTGGGGGGTCTATCTCTTCTAGTTTACGAGATATTCGCGTTTAAAGATTTGCATACAAAATATGCCTAAAAACAATTTTTTTGATGCCAACTTTGGGGGGTCTATCTCTTCTAGTTTACGAGATATTTGCGTTTAAAGATTTGCATACAAAATATGCCTAAAAAAAATTTTTTTTGGTGCCAACTTTGGGGGGTCTATCTCTTCTAGTTTAGGAGATATTCGCGTTTAAAGATTTGCATACAAAATATGCCTAAAAAAAATTTTTTTTGATACCAACTTTGGGGGGTCTATCTCTTCTAGTTTAGGAGATATTCGCGTTTAAAGATTTGCATACAAAATATGCCTAAAAAAAAATTTTTTTTGATGCCAACTTTGGGGGGTCTATCTCTTATAGTTTAGGAGATATTCGCGTTTAAAGATTTGCATACAAAATATGCCTAAAAAAATTTTTTTTATGCCAACTTTGGGGGGTCTATCTCTTCTAGTTTAGGAGATATTCGCGTTTAAAGATTTGCATACAAAATATGCCAAAAAAAAATTTTTTTTGATGCCAACTTTGGGGGGTCTATCTCTTATAGTTTAGGAGATATTCGCGTTTAAAGATTTGCATACAAAATATGCCTAAAAAATTTTTTTTTTGATGCCAACTTTGGGGGGTCTATCTCCTATAGTTTAGGAGATATTCGCGTTTAAAGATTTGCATACAAAATATGCCTAAAAAAAATTTTTTTGATGTCAACTTTGGGGGGTCTATCTCTTATAGTTTAGGAGATATTCGCGTTTAAAGATGTGCATACAAAATATGCCTAAAAAAAATTTTTTTTGATGCCAACTTTAGGGGGTCTATCTCTTCTAGTTTACGAGATATTCGCGTTTAAAGATTTGCATACAAAATATGCCTAAAAAAAATTTTTTTTGATGCCAACTTTGGGGGGTCTATCTCTTATAGTTTAGGAGATATTCGCGATTAAAGATTTGCATACAAAATATGCCTAAAAATATTTTTTTTGATGCCAACTTTGGGGGGTCTATCTCTTCTAGTTTAGGAGATATTCGCGTTTAAAGATGTGCATACAAAATATGCCTAAAAAAAATTTTTTTTGATGCCAACTTTGGGGGGTCTATCTCTTCTAGTTTAAGAGATATTCGCGTTTAAAGATTTGCATACAAAATATGCCTAAAAAAATTTTTTTTGATGCCAACTTTGGGGGGTCTATCTCTTCTAGTTTAGGAGATATTCGCGTTTAAAGATTTGCATACAAAATATGCCTAAAAAAAATTTTTTTGATGTCAACTTTGGGGGGTCTATCTCTTATAGTTTAGGAGATATTCGCGTTTAAAGATTTGCATACAAAATATGCCTAAAAAAATTTTTTTGATGTCAACTTTGGGGGGTCTATCTCTTCTAGTTTAAGAGATATTCGCGTTTAAAGATTTGCATACAAAATATGCCTAAAGAAATTTTTTTTGATGCCAACTTTGGGGGGTCTATCTCTTATAGTTTAGGAGATATTCGCGTTTAAAGATGTGCATACAAAATATGCCTAAAAAAAATTTTTTTTGATGCCAACTTTGGGGGGTCTATCTCTTATAGTTTAGGAGATATTCGCGATTAAAGATTTGCATACAAAATATGCCTAAAAAAATTTTTTTTTTGATGCCAACTTTGGGGGGTCTATCTCTTATAGTTTAGGAGATATTCGCGTTTAAAGATTTGCATACAAAATATGCCTAAAAAAATTTTTTTTGATGCCAACTTTGGGGGGTCTATCTCTTATAGTTTAGGAGATATTCGCGATTAAAGATTTGCATACAAAATATGCCTAAAAAAATTTTTTTTGATGCCAACTTTGGGGGGTCTATCTCTTCTAGTTTAGGAGATATTCGCGTTTAAAGATGTGCATACAAAATATGCCTAAAAAAAATTTTTTTTGATGCCAACTTTGGGGGGTCTATCTCTTCTAGTTTAGGAGATATTCGCGTTTAAAGATTTGCATACAAAATATGCCTAAAAAAATTTTTTTTCATGCCAACTTTGGGGGGTCTATCTCTTCTAGTTTAGGAGATATTCGCGTTTAAAGATTTGCATACAAAATATGCCTAAAAAAATTTTTTTTGATGCGAACTTTGGGGTGTCTATCTCTTCTAGTTTAGGAGATATTCGCTTTTAAAGATTTGCATACAAAATATGCCTAAAAAAAATTCTTTTTGATGCCAACTTTGGGGGGTCTATCTCTTATAGTTTAGGAGATATTCGCGTTTAAAGATTTGCATACAAAATATGCCTAAAAAATTTTTTTTTTGATGCCAACTTTGGGGGGTCTATCTCTTCTAGTTTACGAGATATTCGCGTTTAAAGATTTGCATACAAAATGTGCCTAAAAAAATTTTTTTTTGATGCCAACTTTGGGGGGTCTATCTCTTATAGTTTAGGAGATATTCGCGTTTAAAGATTTGCATACAAAATATGCCTAAAAAAAATTTTTTTGATGCCAACTTTGGGGGGTCTATCTCTTCTAGTTTACGAGATATTCGCGTTTAAAGATTTGCATACAAAATATGCCTAAAAACAATTTTTTTGATGCCAACTTTGGGGGGTCTATCTCTTCTAGTTTACGAGATATTTGCGTTTAAAGATTTGCATACAAAATATGCCTAAAAAAAATTTTTTTTGATGCCAACTTTGGGGGGTCTATCTCTTCTAGTTTAGGAGATATTCGCGTTTAAAGATTTGCATACAAAATATGCCTAAAAAAAATTTTTTTTGATACCAACTTTGGGGGGTCTATCTCTTCTAGTTTAGGAGATATTCGCGTTTAAAGATTTGCATACAAAATATGCCTAAAAAAAATTTTTTTGATGCCAACTTTGGGGGGTCTATCTCTTCTAGTTTAGGAGATATTCGCGTTTAAAGATTTGCATACAAAATATGCCTAAAAAAAATTTTTTTGATGCCAACTTTGGGGGGTCTATCTCTTATAGTTTAGGAGATATTCGCGTTTAAAGATTTGCATACAAAATATGCCTAAAAAATTTTTTTTTTTGATGCCAACTTTGGGGGGTCTATCTCTTCTAGTTTACGAGATATTCGCGTTTAAAGATTTGCATACAAAATGTGCCTAAAAAAATTTTTTTTTGATGCCAACTTTGGGGGGTCTATCTCTTATAGTTTAGGAGATATTCGCGTTTAAAGATTTGCATACAAAATATGCCTAAAAAAAAATTTTTTTGATGCCAACTTTGGGGGGTCTATCTTCTCTAGTTTACGAGATATTCGCGTTTAAAGATTTGCATACAAAATATGCCTAAAAACAATTTTTTTGATGCCAACTTTGGGGGGTCTATCTCTTCTAGTTTACGAGATATTTGCGTTTAAAGATTTGCATACAAAATATGCCTAAAAAAAATTTTTTTTGATGCCAACTTTGGGGGGTCTATCTCTTCTAGTTTAGGAGATATTCGCGTTTAAAGATTTGCATACAAAATATGCCTAAAAAAAATTTTTTTTGATACCAACTTTGGGGGGTCTATCTCTTCTAGTTTAGGAGATATTCGCGTTTAAAGATTTGCATACAAAATATGCCTAAAAAAAAATTTTTTTTGATGCCAACTTTGGGGGGTCTATCTCTTATAGTTTAGGAGATATTCGCGTTTAAAGATTTGCATACAAAATATGCCTAAAAAAATTTTTTTTATGCCAACTTTGGGGGGTCTATCTCTTCTAGTTTAGGAGATATTCGCGTTTAAAGATTTGCATACAAAATATGCCTAAAAAAAATTTTTTTTGATGCCAACTTTGGGGGGTCTATCTCTTATAGTTTAGGAGATATTCGCGTTTAAAGATTTGCATACAAAATATGCCTAAAAAATTTTTTTTTTTGATGCCAACTTTGGGGGGTCTATCTCCTATAGTTTAGGAGATATTCGCGTTTAAAGATTTGCATACAAAATATGCCTAAAAAAAATTTTTTTGATGTCAACTTTGGGGGGTCTATCTCTTATAGTTTAGGAGATATTCGCGTTTAAAGATTTGCATACAAAATATGCCTAAAAAAAATTTTTTTTGATGCCAACTTTGGGGGGTCTATCTCTTCTAGTTTACGAGATATTCGCATTTAAAGATTTGCATACAAAATATGCATAAAAAAATTTTTTTTGATGCCAACTTTAGGGGGTCTATCTCTTCTAGTTTACGAGATATTCGCGTTTAAAGATTTGCATACAAAATATGCCTAAAAAAAATTTTTTTTGATGCCAACTTTGGGGGGTCTATCTCTTATAGTTTAGGAGATATTCGCGATTAAAGATTTGCATACAAAATATGCCTAAAAAAATTTTTTTTGATGCCAACTTTGGGGGGTCTATCTCTTCTAGTTTAGGAGATATTCGCGTTTAAAGATTTGCATACAAAATATGCCTAAAAAAAATTTTTTTGATGTCAACTTTGGGGGGTCTATCTCTTATAGTTTAGGAGATATTCGCGTTTAAAGATTTGCATACAAAATATGCCTAAAAAAAATTTTTTTGATGCCAACTTTGGGGGGTCTATCTCTTATAGTTTAGGAGATATTCGCGTTTAAAGATTTGCATAAAAAATATGCCTAAAAAAATTTTTTTTGATGCCAACTTTGGGGGGTCTACCTCTTCTAGTTTAGGAGATATTCGCGTTTAAAGATTTGCATACAAAATATGCCTAAAAAAATTTTTTTTTGATGCCAACTTTGGGGGGTCTATCTCTTATAGTTTAGGAGATATTCGCGTTTAAAGATTTGCATACAAAATATGCCTAAAAAATTTTTTTTTGATGCCAACTTTGGGGGGTCTATCTCTTATAGTTTAGGAGATATTCGCGTTTAAAGATTTGCATACAAAATATGCCTAAAAAAAATTTTTTTGATGCCAACTTTGGGGGGTCTATCTCTTATAGTTTAGGAGATATTCGCGTTTAAAGATTTGCATACAAAATATGCCTAAAAAAATTTTTTTTGATGCCAACTTTGGGGGGTCTACCTCTTCTAGTTTAGGAGATATTCGCGTTTAAAGATTTGCATACAAAATATGCCTAAAAAAAATTTTTTTTGATGCCAACTTTGGGGGGTCTATCTCTTATAGTTTAGGAGATATTCGCGTTTAAAGATTTGCATACAAAATATGCCTAAAAAATTTTTTTTTGATGCCAACTTTGGGGGGTCTATCTCTTATAGTTTAGGAGATATTCGCGTTTAAAGATTTGCATACAAAATATGCCTAAAAAAAATTTTTTTGATGCCAACTTTGGGGGGTCTATCTCTTATAGTTTAGGAGATATTCGCGTTTAAAGATTTGCATACAAAATATGCCTAAAAAGAATTTTTTTGATGCCAACTTTGGGGGGTCTATCTCTTATAGTTTAGGAGATATTCGCGTTTAAAGATTTGCATACAAAATATGCCTAAAAAAAATTTTTTTGATGCCAACTTTGGGGGGTCTATCTCTTATAGTTTAGGAGATATTCGCGTTTAAAGATTTGCATAAAAAATATGCCTAAAAAAATTTTTTTTGATGCCAACTTTGGGGGGTCTACCTCTTCTAGTTTAGGAGATATTCGCGTTTAAAGATTTGCATACAAAATATGCCTAAAAAAAATTTTTTTTGATGCCAACTTTGGGGGGTCTATCTCTTATAGTTTAGGAGATATTCGCGTTTAAAGATTTGCATACAAAATATGCCTAAAAAAATTTTTTTTGATGCCAACTTTGGGAGGTCTATCTCTTATAGTTTAGGAGATATTCGCGATTAAAGATTTGCATACAAAATATGCCTAAAAAAATTTTTTTTGATGCCAACTTTGGGGGGTCTATCTCTTCTAGTTTAGGAGATATTCGCGTTTAAAGATGTGCATACAAAATATGCCTAAAAAAAATTTTTTTTGATGCCAACTTTGGGGGGTCTATCTCTTCTAGTTTAGGAGATATTCGCGTTTAAAGATTTGCATACAAAATATGCCTAAAAAAATTTTTTTTGATGCCAACTTTGGGGGGTCTATCTTTTATAGTTTAGGAGATATTCGCGTTTAAAGATTTGCATACAAAATATGCCTAAAAAAAATTTTTTTGATGTCAACTTTGGGGGGTCTATCTCTTATAGTTTAGGAGATATTCGCGTTTAAAGATTTGCATACAAAATATGCCTAAAAAAAATTTTTTTTGATGCCAACTTTGGGGGGTCTATCTCTTATAGTTTAGGAGATATTCGCGTTTAAAGATTTGCATACAAAATATGCCTAAAAAAAATTTTTTTTGATGCCAACTTTGGGGGGTCTATCTCTTATAGTTTAGGAGATATTCGCGATTAAAGATTTGCATACAAAATATGCCTAAAAAAATTTTTTTTTATGCCAACTTTGGGGGGTCTATCTCTTCTAGTTTAGGAGATATTCGCGTTTAAAGATGTGCATACAAAATATGCCTAAAAAAAATTTTTTTTGATGCCAACTTTGGGGGGTCTATCTCTTCTAGTTTAGGAGATATTGGCGTTTAAAGATTTGCATACAAAATATGCCTAAAAAAATTTTTTTGATGCCAACTTTGGGGGGTCTATCTCTTCTAGTTTAGGAGATATTCGCGTTTAAAGATTTGCATACAAAATATGCCTAAAAAAATTTTTTTTGATGCCAACTTTGGGGGGTCTATCTCTTCTAGTTTAGGAGATATTCGCGTTTAAAGATTTGCATACAAAATATGCCTAAAAAAAATTTTTTTTGATGCCAACTTTGGGGGGTCTATCTCTTATAGTTTAGGAGATATTCGCGTTTAAAGATTTGCATACAAAATATGCCTAAAAAATTTTTTTTTTGATGCCAACTTTGGGGGGTCTATCTCTTATAGTTTAGGAGATATTCGCGTTTAAAGATTTGCATACAAAATGTGCCTAAAAAAATTTTTTTTTGATGCCAACTTTGGGGGGTCTATCTCTTCTAGTTTACGAGATATTCGCGTTTAAAGATTTGCATACAAAATATGCCTAAAAAAAATTTTTTTTGATGCCAACTTTGGGGGGTCTATCTCTTATAGTTTAGGAGATATTCGCGTTTAAAGATTTGCATACAAAATATGCCTAAAAAAATATTTTTATGTCAACTTTGGGGGGTCTATCTCTTATAGTTTAGGAGATATTCGCGTTTAAAGATTTGCATACAAAATATGCCTAAAAAAAATTTTTTTTGATGCCAACTTTGGGGGGTCTATCTCTTATAGTTTAGGAGATATTCGCGTTTAAAGATTTGCATACAAAATATGCCTAAAAAAATTTTTTTTGATGCCAACTTTGGGGGGTCTATCTCTTCTAGTTTAGGAGATATTCGCGTTTAAAGATTTGCATACAAAATATGCCTAAAAAAAATTTTTTTTGATGCCAACTTTGGGGGGTCTATCTCTTATAGTTTAGGAGATATTCGCGTTTAAAGATTTGCATACAAAATATGCCTAAAAAAAATTTTTTGATGCCAACTTTGGGGGGTCTATCTCTTATAGTTTAGGAGATATTCGCGTTTAAAGATTTGCATACAAAATATGCCTAAAAAAATTTTTTTTGATGCCAACTTTGGGGGGTCTACCTCTTCTAGTTTAGGAGATATTCGCGTTTAAAGATTTGCATACAAAATATGCCTAAAAAAAAATTTTTTTTGATGCCAACTTTGGGGGGTCTATCTCTTATAGTTTAGGAGATATTCGCGTTTAAAGATTTGCATACAAAATATGCCTAAAAAAATTTTTTTTTGATGCCAACTTTGGGGGGTCTATCTCTTATAGTTTAGGAGATATTCGCGATTAAAGATTTGCATACAAAATATGCCTAAAAAAATTTTTTTGATGCCAACTTTGGGGGGTCTATCTCTTATAGTTTAGGAGATGTTCGCGTTTAAAGATTTGCATACAAAATATGCCTAAAAAAAATTTTTTGATGCCAACTTTGGGGGGTCTATCTCTTCTAGTTTACGAGATATTCGCGTTTAAAGATTTGCATACAAAATATGCCTAAAAAAAATTTTTTGATGCCAACTTTGGGGGGTCTATCTCTTATAGTTTAGGAGATATTCGCGTTTAAAGATTTGCATACAAAATATGCCTAAAAAAAATTTTTTTGATGCCAACTTTGGGGGGTCTATCTCTTATAGTTTAGGAGATATTCGCGTTTAAAGATTTGCATACAAAATATGCCTAAAAAAAATTTTTTGATGCCAACTTTGGGGGGTCTATCTCTTCTAGTTTACGAGATATTCGCGTTTAAAGATTTGCATACAAAATATGCCTAAAAAAAATTTTTTTTGATGCCAACTTTGGGGGGTCTATCTCTTCTAGTTTACGAGATATTCGCGTTTAAAGATTTGCATACAAAATATGCCTAAAAAAAATTTTTTTTGATGCCAACTTTGGGGGGTCTACCTCTTCTAGTTTAGAAGATATTCGCGTTTAAAGATTTGCATACAAAATATGCCTAAAAAAATTTTTTTTTGATGCCAACTTTGGGGGGTCTATCTCTTATAGTTTAGGAGATATTCGCGTTTAAAGATTTGCATACAAAATATGCCTAAAAAAAATTTTTTTGATGCCAACTTTGGGGGGTCTATCTCTTATAGTTTAGGAGATATTCGCGTTTAAAGATTTGCATACAAAATATGCCTAAAAAAATTTTTTTTGATGCCAACTTTGGGGGGTCTATCTCTTATAGTTTAGGAGATATTCGCGTTTAAAGATTTGCATACAAAATATGCCTAAAAAAATTTTTTTGATGCCAACTTTGGGGGGTCTATCTCTTCTAGTTTACGAGATATTCGCGTTTAAAGATTTGCATACAAAATATGCCTAAAAAAAATTTTTTTTGATGCCAACTTTGGGGGGTATATCTCTTATAGTTTAGGAGATATTCGCGTTTAAAGATTTGCATACAAAATATGCCTAAAAAAAATTTTTTTTGATGCCAACTTTGGGGGGTCTATCTCTTCTAGTTTACGAGATATTCGCGTTTAAAGATTTGCATACAAAATATGCCTAAAAAAAATTTTTTTTGATGCCAACTTTGGGGGGTCTATCTCTTATAGTTTAGGAGATATTCGCGTTTAAAGATTTGCATACAAAATATGCCTAAAAAAAATTTTTTTTGATGCCAACTTTGGGGGGTCTATCTCTTCTAGTTTAGGAGATATTCGCGTTTAAAGATTTGCATACAAAATATGCCTAAAAAAAATTTTTTTTGATGCCAACTTTGGGGGGTATATCTCTTATAGTTTAGGAGATATTCGCGTTTAAAGATTTGCATACAAAATATGCCTAAAAAAAATTTTTTTTGATGCCAACTTTGGGGGGTCTATCTCTTATAGTTTAGGAGATATTCGCGTTTAAAGATTTGCATACAAAATATGCCTAAAAAAATTTTTTTTTGATGCCAACTTTAGGGGGTCTATCTCTTATAGTTTAGGAGATATTCGCGATTAAAGATTTGCATACAAAATATGCCTAAAAAAATTTTTTTTGATGCCAACTTTGGGGGGTCTATCTCTTATAGTTTAGGAGATATTCGCGTTTAAAGATTTGCATACAAAATATGCCTAAAAAAAATTTTTTTTGATGCCAACTTTGGGGGGTCTATCTCTTATAGTTTAGGAGATATTCGCGTTTAAAGATTTGCATACAAAATATGCCTAAAAAAATTTTTTTTGATGCCAACTTTGGGGGGTCTACCTCTTCTAGTTTAGGAGATATTCGCGTTTAAAGATTTGCATACAAAATATGCCTAAAAAAAATTTTTTTGATGCCAACTTTGGGGGGTCTATCTCTTATAGTTTAGGAGATATTCGCGTTTAAAGATTTGCATACAAAATATGCCTAAAAAAATTTTTTTTATGCCAACTTTGGGGGGTCTATCTCTTCTAGTTTAGGAGATATTCGCGTTTAAAGATTTGCATACAAAATATGCCTAAAAAAAATTTTTTTGATGCCAACTTTGGGGTGTCTATCTCTTATAGTTTAGGAGATATTCGCGTTTAAAGATTTGCATACAAAATATGCCTAAAAAAAATTTTTTTTGATGCCAACTTTGGGGGGTCTATCTCTTATAGTTTAGGAGATATTCGCGTTTAAAGATTTGCATACAAAATATGCCTAAAAAAATTTTTTTTGATGTCAACTTTGGGGGGTCTATCTTTTATAGTTTAGGAGATATTCGCGTTTAAAGATTTGCATACAAAATATGCCTAAAAAATTTTTTTTGATGCCAACTTTGGGGGCTCTATCTCTTCTAGTTTAGGAGATATTCGCGTTTAAAGATTTGCATACAAAATATGCCTAAAAAAAATTATTTTTGATGCCAACTTTGGGGGGTCTATCTCTTATAGTTTAGAAGATATTCGCGTTTAAAGATTTGCATACAAAATATGCCTAAAAAAAATTTTTTTTGATGCCAACTTTGGGGGGTCTATCTCTTATAGTTTAGGAGATATTCGCGTTTAAAGATTTGCATACAAAATATGCCTAAAAAAAATTTTTTTGATGCCAACTTTGGGGGGTCTATCTCTTATAGTTTAGGAGATATTCGCGTTTAAAGATTTGCATACAAAATATGCCTAAAAAAAATTTTTTTGATGCCAACTTTGGGGGGTCTATCTCTTATAGTTTAGGAGATATTCGCGTTTAAAGATTTGCATACAAAATATGCCTAAAAAAAATTTTTTTGATGCCAACTTTGGGGGGTCTATCTCTTATAGTTTAGGAGATATTCGCGTTTAAAGATTTGCATACAAAATATGCCTAAAAAAATTTTTTTTGATGCCAACTTTGGGGGGTCTACCTCTTCTAGTTTAGGAGATATTCGCGTTTAAAGATTTGCATACAAAATATGCCTAAAAAAAATTTTTTTTGATGCCAACTTTGGGGGGTCTATCTCTTATAGTTTAGGAGATATTCGCGTTTAAAGATTTGCATACAAAATATGCCTAAAAAAAATTTTTTGATGCCAACTTTGGGGGGTCTATCTCTTATAGTTTAGGAGATATTCGCGTTTAAAGATTTGCATACAAAATATGCCTAAAAAAATTTTTTTTTGATGCCAACTTTGGGGGGTCTATCTCTTCTAGTTTAGGAGATATTCGCGTTTAAAGATGTGCATACAAAATATGCCTAAAAAAAATTTTTTTTGATGCCAACTTTGGGGGGTCTATCTCTTCTAGTTTAGGAGATATTCGCGTTTAAAGATTTGCATACAAAATATGCCTAAAAAAATTTTTTTTGATGCCAACTTTGGGGGGTCTATCTCTTATAGTTTAGGAGATATTCGCGTTTAAAGATTTGCATACAAAATATGCCTAAAAAAAATTTTTTTGATGTCAACTTTGGGGGGTCTATCTCTTATAGTTTAGGAGATATTCGCGTTTAAAGATTTGCATACAAAATATGCCTAAAAAAAATTTTTTTTGATGCCAACTTTGGGGGGTCTATCTCTTATAGTTTAGGAGATATTCGCGTTTAAAGATTTGCATACAAAATATGCCTAAAAAAAATTTTTTTTGATGCCAACTTTGGGGGGTCTATCTCTTATAGTTTAGGAGATATTCGCGATTAAAGATTTGCATACAAAATATGCCTAAAAAAATTTTTTTTGATGCCAACTTTGGGGGGTCTATCTCTTCTAGTTTAGGAGATATTCGCGTTTAAAGATGTGCATACAAAATATGCCTAAAAAAATTTTTTTTTGATGCCAACTTTGGGGGGTCTATCTCTTCTAGTTTAGGAGATATTCGCGTTTAAAGATTTGCATACAAAATATGCCTAAAAAAATTTTTTTTGATGCCAACTTTGGGGGGTCTATCTCTTCTAGTTTAGGAGATATTCGCGTTTAAAGATTTGCATACAAAATATGCCTAAAAAAATTTTTTTTGATGCCAACTTTGGGGTGTCTATCTCTTCTAGTTTAGGAGATATTCGCGTTTAAAGATTTGCACACAAAATATGCCTAAAAAAAATTTTTTTTGATGCCAACTTTGGGGGGTCTATCTCTTATAGTTTAGGAGATATTCGCGTTTAAAGATTTGCATACAAAATATGCCTAAAAAATTTTTTTTTGATGCCAACTTTGGGGGGTCTATCTCTTCTAGTTTACGAGATATTCGCGTTTAAAGATTTGCATACAAAATGTGCCAAAAAAAAATTTTTTTTGATGCCAACTTTGGGGGGTCTATCTCTTATAGTTTAGGAGATATTCGCGTTTAAAGATTTGCATACAAAATATGCCTAAAAAAATTTTTTTTTGATGCCAACTTTGGGGGGTCTATCTCTTCTAGTTTACGAGATATTCGCGTTTAAAGATTTGCATACAAAATATGCCTAAAAACAATTTTTTTGATGCCAACTTTGGGGGGTCTATCTCTTCTAGTTTACGAGATATTTGCGTTTAAAGATTTGCATACAAAATATGCCTAAAAAAAATTTTTTTTGATGCCAACTTTGGGGGGTCTATCTCTTCTAGTTTAGGAGATATTCGCGTTTAAAGATTTGCATACAAAATATGCCTAAAAAAAATTTTTTTTGATACCAACTTTGGGGGGTCTATCTCTTCTAGTTTAGGAGATATTCGCGTTTAAAGATTTGCATACAAAATATGCCTAAAAAAAAATTTTTTTTGATGCCAACTTTGGGGGTCTATCTCTTATAGTTTAGGAGATATTCGCGTTTAAAGATTTGCATACAAAATATGCCTAAAAAAATTTTTTTTGATGCCAACTTTGGGGGGTCTATCTCTTCTAGTTTAGGAGATATTCGCGTTTAAAGATTTGCATATAAAATATGCCTAAAAAAATTTTTTTTTGATGCCAACTTTGGGGGGTCTATCTCTTATAGTTTAGGAGATATTCGCGTTTAAAGATTTGCATACAAAATATGCCTAAAAAATTTTTTTTTTGATGCCAACTTTGGGGGGTCTATCTCCTATAGTTTAGGAGATATTCGCGTTTAAAGATTTGCATACAAAATATGCCTAAAAAAAATTTTTTTGATGTCAACTTTGGGGGGTCTATCTCTTATAGTTTAGGAGATATTCGCGTTTAAAGATTTGCATACAAAATATGCCTAAAAAAAATTTTTTTTGATGCCAACTTTGGGGGGTCTATCTCTTCTAGTTTACGAGATATTCGCGTTTAAAGATTTGCATACAAAATATGCCTAAAAAAATTTTTTTTGATGCCAACTTTGGGGGGTCTATCTCTTCTAGTTTACGAGATATTCGCGTTTAAAGATTTGCATACAAAATATGCCTAAAAAAAATTTTTTTTGATGCCAACTTTGGGGGGTCTATCTCTTATAGTTTAGGAGATATTCGCGTTTAAAGATTTGCATACAAAATATGCATAAAAAAAATTTTTTTTGATACCAACTTTGGGGGGTCTATCTCTTCTAGTTTAGGAGATATTCGCGTTTAAAGATTTGCATACAAAATATGCCTAAAAAAAATTTTTTTTGATGCCAACTTTGGGGGGTCTATCTCTTATAGTTTAGGAGATATTCGCGTTTAAAGATTTGCATACAAAATATGCCTAAAAAAATTTTTTTTGATGCCAACTTTGGGGGGTCTATCTCTTATAGTTTAGGAGATATTCGCGTTTAAAGATTTGCATACAAAATATGCCTAAAAAAATTTTTTTTGATGTCAACTTTGGGGGGTCTATCTCTTCTAGTTTAGGAGATATTCGCGTTTAAAGATTTGCATACAAAATATGCCTAAAAAAATTTTTTTTTTGATGCCAACTTTGGGAGGTCTATCTCTTATAGTTTAGGAGATATTCGCGTTTAAAGATTTGCATACAAAATATGCCTAAAAAAAATTTTTTTGATGTCAACTTTGGGGGGTCTATCTCTTCTAGTTTAGGAGATATTCGCGTTTAAAGATTTGCATACAAAATATGCCTAAAAAAATTTTTTTTTGATGCCAACTTTGGGGGGTCTATCTCTTATAGTTTAGGAGATATTCGCGTTTAAAGATTTGCATACAAAATATGCCTAAAAAAAAATTTTTTATGCCAACTTTGGGGGCATATATAGATTAGATTAGATTAGATTAGATTTCAGTTTATTTCCTGCCTTTTGGATCCAACGATCCTTTCATAAGACTATATGTACGATTTTTACATTGAGTTGCGACCGCCCATAATACAGAATTCTAGCTTACAATGTATTCCCTGATTAATTTTTTAAACTCCTTAACATGGATTTCACCTCCCATAGTTTTTAGTTTTTGTGGTAATTTATTATAGTTTGTGATGGAAATATATTTTATAGAATTTAAACCATATTTAGTGGTTTTAACTTTTGGGTTAATAATATTTCCTCTACTTCTCCTGTCTTGTGTTTTTAAGTCTATTTTGCTTTGTGTGTGAATTTTACCAATTTTCATTTTATGTATGTGAAGTATTTGTTGTAATTTGGTTAAATTTTGTAATGGAAGCAAATCTAATTCTTTATATAATATTTTACTACTTGTGAATTTATTATAATTAAATATTGTCTTTACTAATTTGTTTTGTGCTATTCGAACTTTTTTTAATAGTGTTTTATTTGTACAGCCCCAGATCTCAACCCCATAACTCAATAGAGATTCACATAGAGAATGATAAATAATTTTCCTAATTTCTTTCGGGATGGTTTTATATTTATTTCTAGCTATTGTTCCCTTTAGAGCTGCCAATTTTTTAACTAAACTATTAATATGCTCTTCAAATGTTAATTTATCATCCAAGACAATTCCTAAGTATTTGAAATTTTTTACAATATCAATTTGTTTATCTTTAAAATGTAAATTATCAGAACTACTTTTTCTTCCAAAGTGCATATATTTTGTTTTACTTTCATTAATTGAGATTTTATTCATCTTTGCCCAAAGGCTTAATTTATCTAAATCAACTTGTGCATTTTATATAATATATATACATAGATATATGTATACATATAGAGGGAGAGAGAGAGGGAGAAATGGCGCAATACCATGTGTGACGCCGCTTCTCCCGCTTCTTTTCCCACCTGACGCTACGAGCAAAATTTCTTAAAATTGCAATCTTTAACTTGAAATATCTCGAGAAATCATGGAGCAATCTCCAATTTTTTTTTAAATTGGTCTACTCAAGTAGCGCTACAACATGAACATAATATGGTTCAAATTGCATAAGCCAGTTTCTAGAAAACCTATAAAAACTGGTTTTAAACTGGTTTAGAACCGGTTTTTCAAAAAACTAATAACATAGAAATTATCGTACGCGCAAGTATAGATATATTTAAAAAAAAAAAAATTATGAAGATATCTCTTTCCAAACCGGAGATATTGCGTACTACGGACGGCCGGACCCGAAAATGGCGGACTATCATTTTTGGCATCAGGGATGTTCAAAACGTATACCCTGTGAATTCCAGCTCGATCGGAGCACTTTTAGAAAATCGGAGTATCACAATAGGTGTGATTATGAAGGAATCACACCTAAAATGGGAAATACAGTGGCCGCTTTGTAATCCGGATAATTGGGAGACAATATGACAGATCTCCGCTTCGTAATCCGGATGGATTTTTTGAATTTGTCAACGTCTCGCAAATGTAATACAAGTTTTTTTTGTAGAATTAGGATAAAAGTTTTAAAAAAACGATTAAAAAGACATAATTAGACAATTCTATGCTATTATACCTCATTTATTAAACAAAAACATCACATGATAATCCATTTTCACTGCTGAACACACATGCATACATAACCTCAAAATTATTTTAAATGTAACCGTCGATAACTCGTCCGGATTACGGCGATCCGGATTAGGGAGCGGGCACTGTATTCAACAGATTCTGAAATATCTTTGCATAACAAACAACTGATTATCAACAATACTCTAAACTAAATGTCCTTTTTATATTAATTGGTCACATCAAGATGCTCAGCTGGATGCGAAAGCTATGTGCATTGATTGTGAGTGGTTTCCGGAACGAACCTAAAGAAGCTTGAACACTTTTTTTCATTAAAAATTACGCACTTTGTTTCTCCTCAAAATTGACGAAAACTCCCGGGTACACTTATCCCCAGATTATTTTTTGTGGACGTGGTCTTGAGAGGGTCCCTTTTGATTGAATTCACTGAAAATATAGTTAATAAATTACGGAAAACTTACCCTTTTCCACTAAGCGACACACTTCTGTCACCATCAGACATCCCGTCAAATCATTGCTCTACCTGCCGATTTTACTCGGAGGTTTTTTGAATTTTAACGGTATATTCTAGTACATTCAGAGAAAATCTGCAGATTCTCGGCAGAATTTCTCCCTAGAAAATTTGCATAACCTCCATTACTTCACAAAAATATTGTTGATTTATGAAGAAACTGTAGAAGTTATAAAGAAAATTGTATGCTCTGCTTAACAAGCATTACCGAGTACACATTTTAGATAAGTAAAAAAACTGCGAGCAAAAATACTAATTTCTTAAAAATCGCCAATCGAATGATACAAAAACACGAAATTTTGGTCGACACTCTGTTTAAAGTTTTCACTTCACTTTTCTCTACTTGTAACACGGCGTCGCAGAATTCTTTACCCGTCAAATCATTGCTCTACCTGCCGATTTTACTCTGAGGTTTTTTGAATTTTAACGGTATATTCTAGTACATTCAGAGAAAATCTGCAGATTCTCGGCAGAATTTCTCCCTAGAAAATCTGCATAACCTCCATTACTTCACAAAAATATTGTTGATTTATGAAGAAACTGTAGAAGTTATAAAGAAAATTGTATGCTCTGCTTAACAAGCATTACCGAGTACACATTTTAGATAAGTAAAAAAACTGCGAGCAAAAATACTAATTACTTAAAAATCACCAATCAAATGATACAAAAACACGAAATTTTGGTCGACACTCTGTTTAAAGTTTTCACTTCACTTTTCTCTACTTGTAACACGGCGTCGCAGAATTCTTTATTTTATATAAACACCGTGATATCACTAAGAATAACTCTATAGAATTTTGCAAACTTCAGTGAAAAATTTTTCCATCTCTTCTGACACATCTTGTCTGGAATGTAGAAAAAATCTACAGAATATCTACAGAAATTCATCAGAGATTCGTCATAAATCTGCCGAAATATTCTGACGAATTTTGTCCCAAGCCCAAATAAAATTCGTAAGAATATCTACAGAATTTATCTGCAGATATTCTGTAGAGGTGTAGATTTTCTCTACAGAAATCTTAAAGATATCTGCAGATATTATTTGACGGGATGTCACTACTTTGTCAACTAGAAAGAAAATGGCCGATAGGCACACCGACAGAGCAGGTCTGTGTAGTTATAGGACTTTGAACCAGAAATACAAAGTTTATACACGATATATACCGGGTATTTCTTCAACATTGTATTTTTTACGTAGAGATACAGCGTATAACTGCAGTATATATTTAAATTTGTATATCTTTCACGTAAATACATAGCATATACATATAGTAAGTGTGGAAATTAGTACTTTCCTCACATAAATACACTGTATATACTCATAGTACGATCTGTGAAGTCAGTACGAATAGCCGGCCGGGTATGTCATCACTGAAATTTCACGGATTCGCCACCTCATAATTTTTGGCGCTAGTAGTTGTCACATTTTTCTCTCCTCAAAACATTCTTGTGTTTATGAAAATATTTTTGGTGAATTGTGTTGTGAAAAATGCCTTCAATTGAAGCGGAAAATCCACCAGCTGCTGAAGATGGTCCTAAGGAAGAGAATAGAACACTTTCTGGACCAATTATTGGAATAATCTACCCTCCACCGGAGGTTAGAAGTATCCTTTTGACCAAATGATACCAAACTTTTGCAAACGTTTTGATTTTCAGGCTTTTTTCTTATGAAATTCTTTTGTATATTTGTCCTTAAATGCATTGTACAGATATTGTTGATAAAACTGCGAGTTTTGTTGCAAGAAATGGTCCAGAATTTGAAGCGAGGATTAGGCAGAATGAAATTGGAAATCCCAAGTTTAATTTTCTCAATGCCGGAGATCCCTATCATGCCTACTACCAGCACAAGGTTGTGGAATTTCGGGATGGTAAGGGTCCCAGTGATCCGACAGCTCATTTGCCAGCTGGCATCCAGAAGTTGTCTGTGAGTTCGTCGGCACATCAGAAGCAGCAGGAATTGCTGAAGCAAGTGGCTGAGCAGCAATTTGTACCGAAAGATCCTCCGGCTGAATTTGAATTTATAGCTGATCCCCCATCAATTTCTGCCCTAGATCTGGACATTGTCAAGTTAACAGCTCAATTTGTAGCCCGAAATGGTCGGCAATTCCTCACGAATTTGATGAATCGCGAACAGAGAAATTACCAATTTGACTTTCTCCGGCCACAGCATTCGCTCTTTCAGTACTTCACGAAGCTCCTGGAGCAGTACACAAAAATCCTCATTCCACCAAAGGATCTCATGAATAAGCTAAAGGCTGAGGCAGCCCCAGGGAAAAGTAGCCTGAATGTCGTACTGGAGAGTGCAAAGTATCGAGCGAATTGGATTAAATACCAGGAGGCGCAGAGGAAGCGGGAAGAGGAGAAAGTTGAGCGGGAAAGAGTGGCTTATGCCCAGATTGATTGGCATGATTTTGTCGTGGTGGAAATTGTTGATTATCAACCCTATGAAACGGGCAATTTTCCACCGCCAACGACACCCGATGAAGTCGGGGCTCGTGTCCTGATGGAAGAACGGATTCACGAGGATGATGACATTGAGATGCAAATTGAGTCAGATGAGGAGTCCAGTGCACCAGCAGCGGGCGTTAAGTTGTCCACAATGGAGGATCGTACGAGTATCAAATATACCAATACTAAGGATAACAATCAGGTGCAGGATATGGATGAGGCATCCAGTGATGAAGATGACCGTGGTGCAGCTAAGGGTCAACCTTCTGTGGCTGCTCCACTTCCGCCGACGCACGATAAGGTGGTGGTCAAAAAGTATGATCCCAAGCAGGCTCACACGGTGCCCAAACCAGCTCCAATCACCGATGATTTCCTCATTTCGCCCATCACAGGCGAGAAGATTCCGGCCTCCAAGGTGGCTGAACACATGCGAATTGGTCTACTGGATCCACGTTGGGTGGAACAGAGGGATAAGCATACTGTGGAGAAACTCACGCAGGACAATGTCTATGCAGCAGGAACGGCCATTGAGGCGAGTTTGAAGCAACTGGCAGAGCGTCGTACAGATATCTTTGGTATTGGTGATGAGGAGACGATGATTGGCAAAAAATTGGGTGAGGAGGAAACCAAGAAGGATGACAGAGTGACATGGGATGGTCATACGTCGAGTGTTGAGGCAGCTACAAGGGCTGCTCGGGCCAATATCACACTGGAGGATCAGATTCATCAGATTCACAAGGTCAAGGGACTCCTGCCGGATGAGGAGAAGGAGAAAATTGGACCTAAACCTGTGACTTCAGCCACTAGCATTGCCTCAAAAGCTTCGATTACGATGTCATCGCAGCCTCCGGCATCCCAGCCGACGATTGTTGTACCCCCAAAGCCACCAGCAGTTATGGCTCATCAGGCACCTCCCATGCCACATCCGCATCCCAACCCTGTTCCCGTCATGATGATGCCAATGCGGCCGCCGCCGATGATGCGTAAGTTTCCGTTTATTTTTTTTTTTTTACCATGATCAGCAAGAGTTTAGGGGAAAATGGGGCTCAGTTCGATTTAAACATGGGTGAAAAATACCAATTTAAAAAGTGCCCCACTTCCTCCTAGCTAGGATTTTAGAACGATTTTGAAAGCAAAGAACAAGGGTGGTTTTCTTAACCCTTTAACGACGAGACACTTTTTATGGACTGAAAATCAACAATAAAAATTGAACTGAGAAACATTATCAATGATAAGTTTTATATCTAACCTTGGAAAGTGCAACAGAGTCTGATTCGGTGTATTTTGCGCTTCTATGAACGATGGTGACAAAAATAACCCAAAAATTTAAGTAATTTTTCTGCCAATACCAATGAATAATATTTTTCGCTTTAATGAAAAATATTACGTATGAGTATTGTAGTTTTTATTGCCTTATGGGTTTTGCTTAAAATAAATTGAAAGTACAGTAGACTCTCTCTCAATCGGGAATATGGGGCAAAATATCATCTGGTTTAGCGATAGAATTGAGCGTCAAAACCTTTGTAAATTCCACAAAAAGCGCTCAATTATAAAGAATCATGATAAAATAGGAAGAACTACAGCGGATTTGAGCAAATTAGCTTCATAATTACACGTGAAAATTGTCAACAAAATTTGTCGCCCGATTGAGAAAGAGCCGATTGAGCGAGAGTCTACTGTATAAAAAATAAATAAAATCAGTTATGAATTTGAGAATTTAAAAATTTGCCATTTTTGAGCTTAAATATTTACTACATAGCAAATAGCTAGAAACTTGCAAAAAATATTCTAGACTCCTTCCACCTTCTACTTTACAATTATGTACGGACATAAGGAAAAAATAACTTTAGGTAGTCAGGAAAAATTATTTTCTTTATAGGACACCGGTGTTCCAATCGTGCTTAAAGGGTTAAACATAGTTGAAAAATTCCAATTTCAAAGGTGCCCCACCCACTTCCCTATAGCTAGGATTTTAGAACGATTTTGAAAGCAAAGAACAAGGGTGGTTTTTTTTTTAAATTAAAAAAAAATCAATTTGAAGATCAAAAAATCAAAAATAATCGCATTGAGATGAAGAAACTATTTTAGAGCTCTCGCCAACGACCATACCATGCTGAATATACCGGTTCTCGTCCGATCACCGAAGTCAAGCAGCATCGGGCGCGGTTAGTACTTGGATGGGGGACCGCTTGGGAACACCGCGTGCCGTTGGCATCTTTTTCTGCTCTTTTTTGTATTATTAATTTTTTTTTAATTGATTATTACATTTTTTATTTTTCTATTAATTTTTTGCAATTATTAAGATGCTTGTCTTTAAATTTTAGAAATAAAAAAAACTGTGATGGATGAACTTGAATTGGTACTTAACTTAATCTCCAAACTGAAATAAAAGAAAATGAGTCACTTTTATGATTTTTTGATCGAAAATATCTAGGTGAAGAATTAATTATTTTAATAAGAATAAGATTTTTATTGATTCTAAATAGGGGAGACCGGGAAGGTTTGTGACAGGCGTAGTGTGGGACAAGGCAATTTTTTCATTTTTTTTTTTAATAAATGGGATTTAACCACTATTTAAGCGTAGGCAATATTGAGATGTATCTTGACTAAAAGAATGGATATCATCAGTTTTATTGTTTTAATTCTATGAACACTTTTTTAAAAATTGATAAAAATTGTATATTTTGACGTCTCAGTTTTCCTCTTTGTATTTTATATCAGCGATATATAATCAAAACTTTTTTATCTCATTAGGTAGCAGTGTAATCTGGGAACATATTTTTATAAAAGTTTCAGAGATTATACGCTCTTGTTTTTTACACACGTGGGGATGTTTGGGACACCTGAAAGGGGATGAATGGGACGTTGATTTTTGACAAGATTGTAGGTGGTATGCAATTGTTTATTGTCAAAATGGAGAGTAATGCCCAGTTTCTATACTGGAAATTTCCCTCTTGTGCAAAGTTTACCAGTGGAGCAGATTTCTCTAAGTACAAGGACAATTAAATCATCAATAATGTCTTGGGAATCAATAATTCCTTCTCAGAGGATATTCGATCTTTGCCCAATCTCGTTAAAAACTATTTTCTCGAAAATTTCTCGAGCAAATATCCTCTACAATTCTCACAAGTTCTCCAGAAAAGGCAAGGCGAGAGCTTTTTCAGAGAAATAAGGAAAAAAACATGTACCATGCAGTTGTCGTAAAATCAAACAGGAATCCGCCAATGAGTTCAAAACTAAAAGTGTTAAGATAATCTACTCTCCTGAGGAATTTGATGATCATGATTGCAATATTTAGAATAAAAAAGCAAAGAAAGGTAGATGGAAAATAATAAGAAAATACTTTAAATAATCGATTGGCAATAAATGACTCTACTGTACAAATAAAATTGATATTAATTTCTAAGTATGAAATTAAAGATGAAACATTTTTATTTCTATCAGAAATATTTTTAATCTAGTGTTTAAAATTAATTAAGGTGCTCCAATAATGCAAATTATGCGAGAAAAATGCGTTCCAAATATCACCTTTTGCGTCCTATAGTGCCCCATATCGGGAAGGTTTGGGACAAAGCATCAAGTTAAATGTTTTATCTTGTCCATAATGGATTGTCTATATATTCCTTTCACAGAGTCACAATTCGAAAGATAATCCTTTGCTACAATAATTTTAACGATTTTGATGGATTTTGATAAAGGTACAAAAACGTTCTCACAGATCTTATACCCTAGATACACTTATGATTAAGCCGAGAGACGGTTTATCGTAATTATAATCAAAATAATAATCAGATTACATTTTGATCAGTTTCAGATGAGAAACGGCTTAGTTAGAAGGTAACAGATGGAAATTTAATCAACCAATTTTTTTTTTGATTTAATTACGTTAACCCGTCTTTCGGATTAAGTCGTAAAATTGAGCTTTTTAAACGGGAAAATTTCAAAATGCACTCTATTGGGCTATGCGGTGATGAATCTCAGGAAAATTTCGCTAGTTGTTCGTGTCTTAGCTAAATTTTCTCTACTATTTGTTATAATCTCCCTAAGTGTGTCTTAGCTAAAATAAAATGCATGCCAGACACTTTCTATTTTATTTCAAAATGTTTTAAATTTTTATAGTAGTCACAGAGAATAATATTAATATTGAATATTTGGCAACCGAGCTTAAAGAAACCGGAAAGTCCTGCTATCTTTTAATAACCTCAAAAAATAAAAATAGAGCCATAACAAATTCATTTGAAAATTTAACAAAATCAGAATTATAATTTGTTCAGGGCTTTTAAAAAGTCACCATAAATTTATTTTTCGGGGCCGGCCAAAACCTCGAATGGTCAAAACCCTTTCAGGATAATATGTGGAAGCATTTCCCAAAAAAAAACACAAAAAATGTACCTTGGCCTCCAGCAAGCACGGGTTCACGGCTGCAACCCGTGGAGTAGACTCTCGCTCAATCGGCTCTTTTTCAATCGGGCGAAAAATTTTGTTGACAATTTTCACGTTTAATTATGAAGCTAATTTGCTCAAATTCGCTGTAGTTCTTTCTATTTTATCGTGATTCTTTATAATTGACCACTTTTTGTGGAATTTACAAAGGCTTCGACGCCCAAATCTATCGATAAATCAGATGACATTTTGTCCCAAATGCCCAAAATTGAGAGAGAGTCTACTGTACCTTTAAAAATATGAGATTTTGGCTTTCTGTATTTTGATATCCGGGATTTTGGCTTTCGGAATTTTGCGTTCGGCATTTTAGCTTTTCCAAATATTGGCCTTTTCGGGATTTTGGAATTTTAGCGTCCGAAACTTTGGTCCTTTCGAGAGTTTTGCATTCGGAATTTTGGCTTTTCAGAATATTGGTTTTCGGGTTCTTAGCGTCCGAAATTTTGGTGTTCGGGATTTTGACTTTCGGAAATTTGGCGTCCGAGAATGTAGCTTTCGGGATTTTGGCTTTTGGTACAGTGCTGTCTCTATATGCACAGTTTTTGTGTCGGTTGCATTCAAAATCAATTTGTTTACATCAGAGAGAGAACTGTCAAAAAAAGTACCCAAACTGTGCATATAGCGAGACAGCACTGTATATTATTTTGGCTTCTCGGTATTTTAGTCTTTTCGGGATTTTGATGTTCGAGAAACTAGCTTTCAAGATTTTGGCTTTCTGAATTTTAGCTTTTTGGTAAATTGGCGTTCGATAATTTAGCTTTCGGGATTTTTGCTTTTGGGAATTTTGGTTTTCGGAATTCTGGATTTCGGGATTTTGGTCTTCTCAGGCTGGTGTTAGAGAATCTATCTTTCGAGATTTTGGCCCTTTCAGAATTTTTGTGTTCTGGATTTTGTACTTTTCGGGATTGTGGCTTTCGGAATTTTGGATTTTGAATTTTGGGATAGCATCCGAAATTTTAGCCCTTTCGGAATTTTAGCTTTTCGGGATTTTGTTTTTCAGAATTTTGGCGATCGGGATTTTAGTTTTTCAGAATTTAAACCAGGACCCTTATTTTTAATTAAAATTGACAATTATTAATCCTTTGCAGCAACACCGTTCCAAGTGGGATTTCTGCCTCAGATGGGTCCACCACAGGGTGCTCCAATGCCAGGACCTCCTCTCATGGAGGCACCACAGCAGCCTCCACCTATGCAGCCGCCTGTGGAGGATGAACCACCCAGCAAGAAGTCTCGCACTGAAGATCATCTGGTCCCTGAGGCGCAATTCTTGCAGCGTCATAAGGGTCCAATCACCATTCAGGTGCAGGTGCCGAGTATGACTGAGAAGTCAGAATGGCGTCTCAATGGACAGACGGTGTCCATTACCCTAGCCCTTACGGATACCATTGCGGCCATGAAGGGGAAACTGCAAGATGAGACGGGAATGCCACCGGCTAAGCAGAAAATTTCCTATGAAGGAATGTTCTTCAAGGATTCCAATTCATTGGCGTACTACAATCTCTTGAGTGGTGCCACGGTTCTCTTGGCACTCAAGGAACGTGGTGGAAGGAAGAAGTAATTTACATATTTTATTCATATTGTATACCATTTTTCTGCAATTGGAATTTCTGGAAAATAAAATTTGAGATTGAGAATAGAGAAGCAGTTGCCTTTGATTTTGTTTTCCGGAATTGGATTTTGTTTAGCTAGACGTTGCGAGGTGGCGATAGCATCGGCAGTTCAGTGTCAAAATATTTCCAAGAGGCTGGGGTGCTTTTGTTTGGTGAGTGATTAGAGGAAAAATACTTAAAATGAGAAGAATTTTGAGAACATAGGTGATATATTTGGTGAAAAAGTGCAAAGATGAGTTCTCTGAAAGTGATTGTAGCTGTACGGGTGCGACCGTTTAATTCTAGGTGGGTAAAATCTGCAAGTTATACAGTTAATAATGACGTCAGTCTTCGCGTATCACTGAACTTCCTCCCCCTCTTTGGTGAGAGAGATGGGAAATTTTTCAATTGTAGATGGGATAAGAGTGTAAGAATTAATAATCTCACACTTCACGCATTTGTGGATCTCTCAAGTGTCTTGCTATCAGGCTTGGCACAGAGTGAAAGATTAAAAATTATTGGGCAATTTTTTTGTGGTAGGGAACTCGACATGGGGGCCAATTCCATTGTCCAGATGGATGGAAAAATGACGAGATTGGTCAAGCCAAGGACTCCTGCCAGCAATGGGGCTGTTTGTAGGGATCCCCTGTCCAAGGATAATTACAATGAGTTCACATTTGATTATTCATATTGGTCCTTTGACCATAAGGATGAACATTATGTGTCCCAAGAAGAAGTTTATGAAGATTTGGGTACTGATGTAATTAACTGCGCATTTCAAGGTACATTAACTTGACATCTTACCCAATTGGCATTGCTGAAATACCTTTTTTTCTTCTATGAATAGGGTACAATTGTTGCGTTTTTGCCTATGGACAGACGGGAAGTGGTAAGACTTTTACGATGATGGGAAATGCAGAAAATCTGGGACTCATTCCCAGAATCTGCAAGTCTCTCTTTGCCCGCATGAAAGTTGGTCAGGAAGCTGGAACTGGCTACAAGACCCATGTGAGTTATCTGGAAATCTACAATGAACGAGTGAAGGATCTCCTGGGATCACATTCCTCGACACATGGCCTTCGGGTCAGGGAGCATAAAACCACGGGGCCGTATGTGGAGAATCTGTCACAGCATCCCGTGAGTGACTATGAGGAGATCAAAGAATGCATTACCAAAGGGAATATCCTGCGTACTACGGCCAGTACCAATATGAATGACACTAGCAGTCGAAGTCATGCCATTTTCACCATCACATTCGTCCAGGCGGGCTTCACGGATGACATGCCGAGTGAGACTGTGAGTAAGATTCACCTGGTAGATCTCGCAGGGAGTGAACGGGCAAATGCAACAGGAGCAACGGGTCAGAGACTCAAGGAAGGGGCTCATATCAATAAATCCCTCGTGACACTGGGCAGTGTAATTTCTGCCCTGGCTGAACAAACAAATCCCACGAATAACAAGAGAATCCTCTATATTCCCTATCGGGATTCCGTGCTCACGTGGCTACTGAAGGATTCTCTGGGCGGCAATAGCAAAACCATCATGATTGCTGCCATCTCCCCGGCTGATTGCAATTACGGTGAGACTCTGAGTACTCTCAGGTATGCCAATCGAGCGAAGAATATCATCAACAAACCCACAATCAACATTGATCCTAATGTCAAGTTGATCCGGGAATTGCGCGAGGAGATCATGAAGCTACGTGCAATGCTGACGGTGGATAATGTTGAGGAGCTTACGTCGAAAGTGTTGCAGGATTTGCAGAAAAAAGAAGCCCAGGAGAAGGTGCTCACGGAGGAATGGACAGAAAAATGGCGAGAGGCCCAGATGATTCTCCGAGAACAGAAATCTCTAGGTCTGCGAAAATCAGGCTACGGGGTCATCTTGGACTCGGAAATGCCTCATCTGATTGGGATTCACGACGATATCAGCACAGGTGTTACTCTGTACAGCCTGAAGGAGGGCGAGACTACCATAGGAACAGATGAGAATGACAATCCACAGGATATTGTGCTAACAGGCATGGGAATTCACCCGGAACACTGCAGGATCATCCTTTCGGATGGAATTGCAACCATCTGGCCAACATTACCCGCTCAGTGTTGGCTCAATGCAAATCTAATAGAAGAACCCACGAGGATCTCCCAGGGAGACATTCTGCTCCTGGGCCGAACCAATATGTTCAGGTACAACAATCCAGCCGAAGCGGCAAAGCTGAGAATGGACCTAAATAGATCACGACTCGATCTATCACGATTGTCCCTGATTGCGGCATCCCGGGAGAATCTCAATAGTAGCTTCATGAGTGACGATGAATCCATGTTCAGTGTCAAGCGCGAGAAGATCTATTGCCCTCAAGAAATGGTTTGCCGAGATGATGCAGAGGTGCAGGAGGAAAATCGCAAGATACTCGAAACAATTGGCAGTGCCCTTAAGCAATTAAATGCCGAACGGAGTCAAATGCACCATCAGCATCGAATGAAGGTGGCCAAATTGTCCAGAGAACTCAATGAACTCATTCAGGAGAAGAAGAGCCAAGAAGCAATTTTTCACTGTCGTGAGCAAGAGCTCAATGCACGTCGGGAAATGTTGCTGTGGGAAAAAAGCAATGAGGAGGTTCAGGTGAATCTCATTAACCCCTAATCAATTTTATCATTCACTTATTTCCCTTTTTATTTTTCTCTTCTTTTTTTTTTAATTTCTCCCTTAATTAGATGGAAATTATAATAAGACAAAAATGCGCCTTGCAGGCCCAGCTCGATTCGAAAAAGCGAGACTTTTTTGAATATGTAGCCAGAGAACTGCAAGAGTTATCTGATTGTGGTAAATTAGATGAGGTATTATTTCATTTTTTTTTACTATTTGTTTATTTTCTCATTCTCACTTGCATTTAATTTTTAAAGCATATCACGTACGTTAAAAGAGCAAAAGTTTATTGCTTTCTCTATTGCAGCATGACATTAAGATGCTGGAAGATAATCCTCAGCCAGAAGACACGAGTAATTTACTGTTGAGTGTGACACAGAATTTAGATAATTCTGCAGCACAATTTCTCAAAGAAACTGTGAAGAAAAATGTAAGTCTGAATTTTTTTTAAAACAAATTTGCAATTTTTCTTGAAAAAGGAGTGAAAAAGCGATCCAGCTTAACGGAATGCTCGAACACGTTACTTTGACGCTATACTTCAAAATGTATTTTGGCATAATTTGCCGTTTACCAGTTCACAACCGATTTATTGAACATATTGAATCACTCAAAAGATCGCCGAAAATAGCTTAGGAGTGATATACAGTGGGACCTCGATAGAGTCAACTAATTATTTCCAGGCCTGTTGACTCCATTGGATTCGGTGACTATCGGAGTCTGAAAAAATCAATTAGAATGTGAAATTTTGATATAAAGGCGTATGATTTTATGTTTGTACAAGATAATTGATAAATTTAACACGATAGTAGAATATTTTATTTAGGGTAAATTAAGCTAATTCAAAACCTGCTTCAAATGGAAATTTTTCGCTACTCCAAATGGAAACGTCACTGTTTTCATGATAAATACAGTACTAAATTATTGTATTTATATATTTTCTATACCACAGCTTCATTATTTAGTTAATTTTGCTACAAATAAAGCGAAAATCCATTCATATTCACATATTTTAATTTGTTAATTTTTCAGAAAAATTAAAAGTGTACCTTTTCACCATCGAATTTTTCACCGATCGACCATATTTTCGATTAACGTTTAAGCTTGTCAAGGATTCCAAGACCTTTCCAACGAGCCCAAATATGATACCATTCGGTTGAGAAGTATACGCTTTCTAGAGCATTTTTAACTTTTGAATCTTAAAAACAGACGGATGCGAGTGAGAATTTTAAAAACTGGTCCTCAATTCTACCTCCAAAACGTATTAAAAACTTAAAAAAAATCATACAAGCTGTTTTCGAAATGAACCGAAAAATATTGTTTTGGCGGGGTGGGGAGGGTCACCGCAGATCGAAAGTCGATATCTCTTACCAATTGATCTTTAGACCGGAAACAAACTTTTGGACAAATAAAAATAAAATATTATAGAAAGATTCACCAATTGGGTATATATACTTTACCGATTCGTTAACGATTGGGACCGATTTGGAAATTTTAAGACCTTTCCAAAAAATCCAAATTTAACCAAATCGGTTGAAAAACTGGCCCACCAGTCGAGAGTGGTTAAATTTTGACTTTCGAACATTTTCGATCATGCATATGGGCGAAATGTTCACCTGTGGACCATCAATCGAAAAAAAAAAC
Organism: Phlebotomus papatasi; assembly: GCF_024763615.1. NCBI lineage: Eukaryota > Metazoa > Arthropoda > Insecta > Diptera > Psychodidae > Phlebotomus > Phlebotomus papatasi. The sequence continues at coordinate 84,889,410 of NC_077222.1, forward strand.
AAACATACAAAGAAATACGTCTGGGGATAATCTTTATTTCATTAGAGGTCATCGAAAACCGGAAGTTACTATCTCTTACCGTTAAAGCTCCCGATCGGAGACAAATTCAAAAAAAGCGAATAATATAGGGAAAACTGCCCATGCTTTACACGGTCCCAAGCTTCATAATGACTAAATTTTTCCTATGTTCGTGAATGAATGTGACCCCACGTTATATTTTAAAAACACGACACTTTCCCCTAGTTTTTAAAATATGGGTAAAATGAGTCACATTTATTGAAAAACATAGGAAAAATTTAGTAATTATAAAGCTTGGGAGCGTGTAAAGCATGGGCACTTTCTCCTACATACTCCCCTCTTTTTGAGTTCTAGCAGTAAAATATCTTTGAAACATTTATAATAGTTTTTTTTTCAAGGTCAGAAGCTAAAGAGGCTTTAGAAACCATAATTTTTTAATGCTTTTGGGCAGGTTTTGCTTCATTTAAATTTAAAAGGTCTTGGAAAGTCTATACCGGTGATAGATCCCTATTAATCCGAATTAATATTTATTCGAAATTTAATTGTTTTAATCCACGCGAGAAATTTTTGGCAAATTTTGAAGAATCTAAGAAAAGGTTCAAAAAACGTTAAAAAATATCTCCAATAGTAGGAAAAACTGCAAAATGGACAAATTCGTTCATGAGTTACAATACTGCTTTCTTTCCCCATGAATTGGACCTCTTAAAAACTTTATTAACATACGTAAATGATGTGAAACTAGATTTGAGGTATAGCATCAAATTTTAAAACATCAAGACTTCTAGCATTTCGCAAAGCTAAGATGCTTTGTCACCCATTGTATAAAAGTTAGCTTTATATTTCCAATGAACATGAAAGTGAGCATAAACGGTGAAGAAAGAAAGTCTCACACTAAAGTGAGGTGTAAAATAATTGCACAAAGAAGAGATCAAAATTTGATAAGGAATTTATTTATTGTAATTCAGTGCTGCTATGCAATTTAATTAGATGTTTCCCTCTTGAATTAGATTGATAGTCATAATGCTATCCTACGCGAAATTCAATTAATTTTACTTCATGAAATAGGTGATTTGGACACGCCGCATAGATGCGATTAGCCTAGAATTTTTTATGATCCACGCGCTCAGTACTATTCGTGCGTACACGACAGCCTTTTCAATTTCAATGAAAATGCCTAAACAATAATATATTTTTTAATGTTATGTAGGGGAGACCGGGACCGATTAGTTAGCAAAGGATATTTTTCTTTGCGAATAGGGAGGAGGTCTTTTTATTCTGAATAAATAGTGATTGGCTCAATATTCATTGGAAGGCAAACTATAACAATCCACTGAATAAATTCTACCCCGAGGTTCTGACTCATGAAAACGTGATCTTTCAAAAAGACAATGGGTTTCTTTGGCAATATTGATTGATGAGGAGAAGTGTCGGGGAGTCTCATTCTTCACAGCTCACTTTATCTCGGGAATGACTCTCTAGAACGAGTACCCAGAGAGCAGAAACAGCGGTTTATTCGATTTTTTTTCGCGTCTTGAACCTTTTTTTTATGTCTTTTTTAACTCTGAATGCGAAATTATTGTAACTCCTGTCCTGTACACTTAATTTATATTGCTACTTACTTAAACGACCTGTGAAAAAGCTTTTCCATCGTTTTGCTCTGGACGTTGGTCACCAACGATAAGACGGCGGTGGACACTCGTGACTTCTCTTCACTTTCCTATGCTATGACACTATGCTTTCTAGAAATTTGTGTCTCAAAAGTCAAATGCACAAATAAATAAATAATTTGAAGTATTTTCAAAGATACAAAGACAAAAGCAAAAGAGCGTCGAACGAGTTTGCGATTTGCAAACTCGAGCAATTTGCGAGCGCTTGTTTGAAAACCCAAAATTTTTAAATGCTTTTACTCGATTTCATTTTACGATTTTTTTTAAATTTAAAAGAATAAAAATTACTGTATTGATCGACTCAAATGGAGAAAGACTTATGCACCAGATAGATTTACGTCTTAAGCCGACAGACAACTTAATGGAAAGCTTATGGAAATAATAACTTATGGAATCATTATTTTGTTTATAAATACGTTAAGTCACCTTTCGGCTTTAGCTGAACGTTGTTTCTTTTTCCTTTAAAAAAAATCGCGAAACACAAGGAATTTTTAGTCTCCTATTCAGGAAACCCCCTTAAGTTAATTTATATTAAATTTTATGCACTTTCTTTCGTATTAAGCACTAAATCTTTCGTAATTGAGTAACCATTCTTAAATATTTTTCAAAAATGTTTTTCTTATTTGTTGGAAAGCTTGTGACACGTCTAGAGGCCAAACGGTGAGGGATATCGACTTTCGGTCTTCAACGACCATCATTTTTGAATATGTTTTAGAGGTAGTCAAGGCGAATATTTCGTCCTTGGACACCTATATCTGAAAATTAAAGTTTAACTACTTTGGATTGTCTCTTTAGAAAAATCTATTCTAAATACTCCAACCGGAAATGTTTCTCCTTTGAAAGAAACCCATTCACAAAAAACAGATTATTCATTAACAAGTTCACCAACAAACAGTTCACAGAAAAAATATTCACTCACACGTCAAACAATCTCTGCTGATATACTACATCAATTCAAAGGTTTTGATAACAGTCCCCTTACCCCTTCACGTCCCAACCTTCATCTCCCTTCTCCTGCTTTCTCCCTTTCCACCGATCCCAAGCCTTCTGATATAATGGACTTTTCAGATGAAACTTCCTCTTCAAGTTCAGACCAAATATCCGATGAATGCGATAATAATTATAAATAAGCTGATTTGATCACGTGAATTCTCCAGGGCTGTGTGTGCCTATGTTCTTTGGGGGGGAAGGGGGTAGGTGTAGAGGGAATGTGCATACTTATAGTATGCCTTCTTTTTGGACTTGCCCTACCTTCTCTTGGTGGGCCTGGCGTGCATGCAGCCCTGGAGTATTGTAAAGATATTTGTATTATTATTATTTTCAAATTCTAAGCCAGTTGACTTAAAATTTATGAAGAAATAAATCTTAAAATTTCATTTATTCTTCATCTTTTAAAATAGAAGACTATAAGAATATTCAATGTTTTTTCTTTCCTTAATTTTTGGTGATGGACACCCCAGTGAAATATGTACATCAATATTAGAAAAAAAGAAATTGTGTACTACATAATTGCTTAATTGAAATTCTAATTTACGTCTGAAATGTTTACTTTTTTAAACTATACGGCACGATATTAATAAAAGCGCCTAATCATATGTATAATGGGGAAAAAAAGGGTGGATTGTCTCTTTTTCAACCAATTTGTTTAAATTTGGATTTTTTTTGAAAGATCTTGAAATTTCCAACCCGACCGCATGCGGACTTAATCGGTCATGAATCGGTATAGTACCCGTAAATGATGTATCTTTCTCAAATATTTTTCAACAATATTTTTAATTTGTTGGAAAGCTTGTGACACGTCTAGACGCCAAACGGTAAGAGATATCGACTTTTAGTCTTCGACGACCCCCCTCATAAGTCAACATTATCTAGGACAGTCTTTTTTCTTTTCCCGTCCCAACCCCCTCCTACTCCTCCAAAACCATGTTTTTGGTTTATTTCGAAAACGGCTCCTCGAATTTTTTCATTTTCGAATATTTTTTAGAGGTATTCAAGGCGAATATTTCGTCCTTGGTCGTTTACGTCTGAAAACCAATTCGATATCGAATTTTCGAAGATCAAAGTTTAACCACTAATGTACCACTTTTTGTACTACTGCGTAAAGGTAATAACACGGATTGCTTTTTCTCGTGATTTTCACAAAAGCTTTTTATGAAATTTGTACAGATTTCGAAATAATATGAATAAATAAAAAAAATAAGATGCCTAAATATTAGATGTTAATTTTTCAATTTGCAGAAAGACGAAATTGACAAAATGGAAAAAGCTTTAATGGAGAAAGACCAAATTCTAAGCGAAAGTGATAAAAAGATGAAGATGTTAGATGGAAAGTTGACTGATTTAGATGCTGAAAATCAAGCACTCTTATTTGAAAGATCTCATATTGATATTGAAGTACTCAATTTAAAGAAGCAGAGGTGAGAGATTTTTTTGCAGCATGTTTTTTTTTGCAGCAAAAATTTATGAATTAAATTAACTTTTTGCAGCATGTCACTTAACTTGAAGAAGACTACTGATGCCGATGCACAGACTGACATGGTTAATGCGTCCGATGGTTCCAAGACAATGGATACCTCTGAAACATATCATACAGCAACATCAAATTGTTCAATTCCTTCCCAATTGCTCTTTACGCCAGATTCGAAAACGTGTGAACCCTTTCCGAGGCATGGCATTATGTGTGACAGTGGTGTCAGTGTAGATACTAATAAGACACAGGAAAAGTCTCCTAAGGATCTGATGAGACAATGTGAGGAAGATCAATTGTCTTGCATTTCCTGTGATAATTCCAATGGATCTGATACAGCAATTCAGTTGCAGAAATTACGTGAGCAAATTGCTTCGCAAAAGGCTCATATCATGAAGACTCTGGAAACTGATTGTAGTGATAAGCAGGAGTTGGATGAGTTGATATTTCAGTTGCAGGAGCTGCAGAAGCAGAAACAGCAACTCAAGACGGAATTGGATGCCATTCAGCAACCTGAGGAGCACAATGATGTCCCTGAGAGTCTCAATGGGAGCGATGACTGTGCAAATTCGTCCAATATTGCACCATTGGGACTCTATGAGAATTCTCTCTATGGTACTAGTACCATAGCCCAATCCCTGTCGTCTATAGAGGCACCGTATCCACAGCAGGATGCTGAAAATTACGTAAGTATCCCGACTTTTATAATGCGCGGAGCAGGGAAACAGACACACTATGAGTATGAGGTGAAAGTATGCCTCCCAGATGGCCGATGGACTCTCCTGCGACGCTACAGTCGCTTCCGTGAGTTGCATAACAGCATGAAGAATCTCTATGGGGAGAAGGTTAAGGATATACCATTTCCGAGACGTGAGATTTTTGGGTCAAAGAGCGAGAGTGTGGCTAAATCCCGAAGGAGGTATCTCGAGGCATACCTCCGGCGACTCCTTGTAGTTTGTGCAAAGATCCCTCAGTGTCCGATCTATGAGGGTGCTGGGGGTTGTGGTGTTACCAAGCAGAGTCTCGTAGAGTTCTCAGCCTTCTTCAAGAAGGGCCTATTTGAGTCTGGGAAACACGGAACTGGGTAAAAATGAAACCCTAAAAAGGTCCGACAAATTAATTGTACAGAGTCCGAAAAACCCCTTTTTCATCTACTTTATCATATTTTTTTTATTCATTTTATCATTGTCACTTTGATCACACTATCAAGTATTATTTTATTTTCTTTATGCGAATTTATTTTTATTTTTATTCCTGCAATAATTTTTTCATGTTCATTATTTTGACGATATTATGTGTTAGTGTGTGAAAGAAAAAAAAAACTTTTTAATATATTTTATATCAACTGTGATTGCCCTACATGAAAAAATAATTACCGTTAAATAGTGAAGAAGAAGAATATTTAAAAAAAAAATCCTACAATCCTCTAATTGTATTTAAGTATAATTATATTCATAATGTTATTTAGATATTCAAATTATATTCATTTTTACGAAATTGTCTAATGTAATGGGGAAATTTGTTGCTCGAAAGCTTGTATGCAATTACCATTTTTAGCGAAGAGGTAGTATTAGGTATATTGTTTAAGCCCCGCCCATTGAAGGTTTAGGCCACGCCCACTTTAGAAGCTGTAATAAAATAAATTAACTTTAAGAAAGAACCCGGAGAAATCTTATCCAATTTTATATCGTAACTGCAGCTTAAAGTATACAGTGCCCGCTTTGTAATCCAGATGATTTTTTTGAATTTGTTCAACATCTCGAAAATATATTACGAGTTTTTTTCTAGAATTAGAATAAAAGTTTTAAAGAAGCTTAAAAAAACATAATTAGAGAATTCTATGCTATTATACTTCATTTATTAAACAAAAACATCACAGGATAAACCATTTTCCTTGCTGAATACTCGTGCATACCTCTCAAAATGATTTTAAATCTAACCGTCGATAACTCGTCCGGATTACGGCGATCCGGATTAGAGAGCAGGCACTGTAGTTCCATTTTTTTTATTTACGCAAACTAAGTTAATCTTCATATGCTTAAAAAAAAGTATTCTAAACAAGGGAAAAAATATTTTTTACAATACCAGCTTCTTTTTGTCTATGACGTCCATGACTTTTCGGATCATTTTTCATCGGTCAAAAGTTTCTTGACACTCTTGTAAAACTTACTCAAAATAGTCAAATACGCGTAATTACCTCTTGAGCCCTTGTCCTTCTTAAAGGGTTAAGCATATAAAAGAAAATATAAATTAATAAAATAATGTAGGGTCGGAGGAACGTCTGTTCGACAGGGAACCCCTATTGACACTTGTCAAAATGTTGAAAATTATTTAATGTATCTAGTAAAATATAAGTAATATATCGTTTTTTCTGTAATATACCTTTTACTATAAATAGAGATGTTCAAATTTCGTATCTCAAATGGTACAGAGTAGGCGTGTCAATAGGTGCTGACACGAGTTCTTAAAGTGTCAATAGACGTTCCTTTCACCCTATTTTCTGTTTAATTAAAGCTGGAAAAGAAGTTAGTTGTACGTATTTGATCATTTTGAGTAAGTTTTACAAGAGTGTCAAGAAACTTTTGACCGATGGAAAATGATCAACTTTAATAAAGATTTACTTTTTTAACTGATCAAAACATAATATTTTGCTGAATAAAATTGATTTTTTATCGATCAAATGTTTCTTGCCTTATTAAACTATGACAAAGTTGAAGATTATGCTGTGTGAAACTGCCCTACTTTCCGCTACCTTTTTTATAAGTACGCATATATGAACCCTTGTCCTTAGTATTTCGTTTGAATAAAGGTATAAAGTCGATTTCCTTGACATTTATTCACAGAAATGATCAGAACAGAAATATAATACCCTAGACCACTTACGACTTAAGCCGAGAGACAGCTTAACGTAATTATAATCAAAATAATGATCAGATTACATTTCCATCAGTTTCTATCTTATCCGTCTCACGGCTTAAGCCGGGAAATGGCTTAGTTAGTAAGGAACTAATGGGAATTTAGTCAAATCATTATTTTGATTACAATTCCGTCAAGCTGTCTCTCGATTTAAGTCGTAAAGCTGGCTATACATTAGACATAATATATTAAAATATTTCTTTTCAATGTCAAATATTGACAAGGATTGCCTCCACATTTCAAAGATTTATTGACAGAAATGTTTCAATATTGAAGAAAATTGTTCAGTGTGTAGGCAAATATTGAAATATTTGTTTCAATATGGAACATTTTATTCAATATTTTCATTATTTTGAATGGCTACAAACTAGGCCAAATTATGTCAATAAAAAATTTCAAAGTCACATTGAAATAAAATTTCAAAGAAATTCTAAATATCAAATTGATTTGATATTTCCTTCAATATTTTTTAATGGTCAGAAATCTACGTCCTTCAGAACATCACAGAACTGCTGGATTTTCCTTATTCATGAATGAAAACACATCCAAGATCAAAATCCAAGTCGAGACACATCTCTCCTGCTTTCTCCAGAAAATTCCAGATTCTTTGAATTTGGTTTATATTTTGATCAATCTCCTCAAGAACCCAACTTCGTCAGCACTAATCACTTGCTTCCTCCAGAAAATCTCAGAACTTCTGGGATTTTCTTGTTCATTATGCCCAAAGCACTTCAGATACATTCTGTGGTCAGAGGATTCCTGGGGCTTCCCCCAGGAAATCCCAGATCTTCTGGGATTTTCTGGTTCATTATGCCCAAAGCACTTCAGATACATTCTGTGGTCAGAGGACTTCTTGAGCTTTCTTTAGGAAATCCCAGAGCACATGGGACATAATATACAAGAAAATCCCAGAAGATCTAGGATTTCCTGGTGGAAGCTCCAGGAATCCTCTGACCATCTTGGTTATTTTTGGGTGTTCTTGACAAAATACGGAAGAAAATCCCAGAAGATCTGTGAATCCCTGACTAGACTGGTGTTTTTAATATTGAAGTTTTAATATTGAAGTCAATTTGTTCAGTGTGTATAGGCAATTATTGAAATATTGGTTTCAATATTCGCTTCAATATTGAAGTTTCTTTTCAATGTCACTTTGAAATGCTATTGTTTCAATAATTTGTCTAATGTGTAGACAGCTTAATTGTGTCTAGGGCATAAGAATACATAACTTCTAAGAGGGGGCGTGGCCTATTTTATCGGATTCAGTACTACCTTTTGTAAAATGTATGGTAAACTCTAGTTACACCGAAAATCGTTCAATTTGTAGAAAAATATCCAAACTATCAAATTACAATTTGAGCAATAGCTTCACAGTGTTACTTTTCACTTGTTTGAAAATTCTTAAATCAGCTAAAAGAAGAAAAGTTGAATCCACAAATAGAAGAGTTTCTTAGTCTAACTTTTTGATAGCCTGGAACTTACCTGCTATATTATAATTATAAGAAAGTTGTTTTACAAGATACCTTATTCAATTTTCTTGCATCTTGTTTCCCAACTTAGAATCGCACTCAGATTTCAATTAAATAAAAATATATTATATAACACAGAGAACAAAGTGAGGAGAAAAAGTGCCTAAAATTGTTTGTAAAATTCCGGAGATGATGAAGAAAAAATGTTTATTGGTAAATTGTAGATAGAAGATTGTTTGACAATAAAAAAAATCTGTGTGACTTCAAGTGGTTGATTTATTGGGTGATTCAAGAACTGACCTAAGGAGCGATGATACTTTGACTTCTTGGGATTTTGCGAGTTCAATAAAGAGATCCAGCTGCTTGGTGTCCACAGAACTTGCTCCAGATTTGTACATGAAGCAGATTTCGGAATTACATGATGTCACAGTGGTCAAGCTGCTGGACAACTCCTCTTCCTCAGCCGTGGGATCCACAACAACGGTACTATCATCAAATACCATGAATGTCGTTGAGACTGGAAGGGATTTCACATTCAGCTTCCATCTATTCTCATCATCAACTTTGTACGTTTGCGTGTTGGAATCGTAGATAACTTTGGGAAGAGTGCAAGTATGAAGGGCTCCCATAAGTGCCAGAGTCGCAGCATCCAGAAGGGATCCATCATAGTTGAAACAGGAAACATCGCAGTACAATACCCAAACGAGCTTCTCTTTCTCAATGCACAAATCCTTTGTGTTTATACAATTTGAATTGATCAGGATGTCCATGAGATTCTTACTGAACACCTGTGCCTCATCCGTAGGTGGTCCCGGACGATATTTTGGAGAGCAAAGTGGTGTAAGTTCAACATTAGGCACCACATAGCCAGAATCTGGATCTGTTGCCTTTGGTACTGCCAATTCTGCCTTTATTCCACACACAACTGTCGTCTCACCATACTTCACAACAGCTGACCCATCAGCTGTCCCAATGGAATTCACATTTACAGATATTGGGCGATACTCCAAGAATTTTCTGGCATCCGGTCGAACTTCTTGATTCAAATGATCTCGATAGTACTTGACGGGATGAATGAGTCTACCAAAGATATTTCGCTAATTATTGTACAACCAACAATTTAATATAATTGCAGACATCTCTAAGAACTTACTTATATAGAGATTGGGATTCCATCGTACATTAAAACTGAATAAAATCACCTTTTTATTTCTCCCGCGAAAACAGCCCTGTTTGTTTACATTCGATTTACTACGCGCGAGGTTATGAATGAATTGACAGAAGCAGCCGAGGCAGCACGTGAATTTTCCGGAAAACGTTCCGGAACGCACGCATCGCGAGTCGCGTAGTATTTTCATTCAACAAAAGTTCGCAAAAATATTGTAAAAAATGCAAGAAAATACCACGGAAATAGCTAGATTGCCACAAAAGCGCTATTATAGGCAGAGGGCACATTCTAATCCACATTCTGATCACACATTCGATTAGTAAGTACACGTGTTTACACCTTTTAATACACATGGAATGTTGTCATTTTGCAATAGAAAACAAGATAATTGCATGCAGAAAACTAATTGAACTTGTGCAGTGGAATCAATGCCAATTGCATCAGAAGAAGTGTATATTGCAGGCGTTAATAATGTATTTTACTCTTTACTTTGCAGTCCATACCATCCAGATGATATGGTGTGGAAGGATTTGTACCCGAACATTGGGGCACAGCAAGTGGAATTCCTAGACATTGGATGTGGCTACGGGGGTTTCCTTAGTAAGTACACTTATGATTTACTACAGTAGCTTATAGAGAAGGACTTCCTTTTAATCCTGTTTTACAAGAAAGTAGTATTTTGCTCCTAACGCTCCTAAATAATATCCAGCAAAATAATTTTAAGTCATGTCCTTATTCTCCTATTTTTGGTCAGTAGGGGAAAATGGTCTGCCTTAATAGAAAATAATTAGTTGTATTGACCATTGTTTGGACAATAGGATTTTTGCTTTGGAAAATTATGCTGCCGCATTCAAAGACAGACCACTTTCCCCTATAAATCTGACCAAATCAGTTTTATTCCTTTTTATTTAAAAAATAAAGATTACTCTGAAAACCAATTAAGATAAAGTGCCCTCAGTAGTACCCTCAAGCTAACCGGTGGAATAATTTATTTAATTTATTATTAAAATGTTTTAGGTCAATTTTAATGAAATTCTCTGATTTGTCATAATTTATGAAATACAGTGGGACCTCGATAGAGTCAACCCCCGGTAGAGTCAATCTCCTATAGAGTCAACGGCTATTTTTTTACTCTACGGACTCCGATAGAGTAAACTTGGACCCAAATTGACTCCGATAGAGTCAACTTTTCTTTATTATTTATTATTATGATCTTTTCGAAATTAAAACCAGTCTTTTCATGTATCAACGTAACACTTTGAACACACGTAAAAATATTTACGAGTATGTAAGGACTTGGTAATATTATGATAAACTTCGTATATTAACCATGTAATCATTTTCCAACAAAATAATTTTCTTTTCGTGATTTTAGCTTTTTCACCGATGGAAAGTTCTTTTGTCTTCTTCCTTTCTTAAGATTTTTTGATTAAGCCTATGATCGCAATATAAGGAATTTTGAGCCATAAAAAATTTTGGATGTGAATAATATTATGGAACAAACAAAAAAAAATTAACTTAAAAACCAAAAAGAAAATCGTACAAGATGCTAGATTTTTTTGAGTATATTCTTAGTAAAGAAACTTTTCATAAATTTATTCGCACTTTTTATAGAACTTCTTTAAAAAACTTACATGATAAAGCATAAAAAATAATTCCCATCTAAAGAAAAAGTACAAATTTATTTAATATTAAATTTTTAATTTAAAGTATTGATATTTCAAAAGAAAACTTGGATAAAAAAAATAAGCAACAGAGAATTAAAATTCATAAGCAGAAAACGGCTTTTTGTACATTTAATATTTAAGTGATGAATGGTTAAAAATATTGACTTGGAGTCTTTGAATGTCCCCCACCTCTCCCCTTCATCATCCAAAAAAAATTAACCCTGTGACGTGTTTTCTTGTAGGGTGAATGTCCTACTTCAAAACCATTTCCAGACACTTTAAGTTTGACAGAAGATTCAACAAATTAAGTTCATATTTTTTCTGAAGAGAATTACATGAATTTGCTCCTTGACTCTTCTAGAATGTTACTGTTTAGTGAAAATTCTTTAGATATAATTAGAAAACTTCTTAAATACAAGAAAAATACGCGAGTGTAAAGTGCTTCAATTGGAAACAAATTAATCCAAATGGAGACAAGGGAAAGTTTCTAATTGTAGACAAACAGTGTAAGTGAAACCACGACGACAGACTTCCAAAACCTTGTTGAGTTGCTCTTGAGTGCAGAATTTGTTCTTATTCCTGGTCTTTTCTCCTTTGTCATCTAAAACAATAAGAAAATCTCTCCAAAAAAATCATATTTCCGGGGTTTACTATTGAAGCATTCACAGACACTTCAGAAAAACCCTTTTTGTTCACCAAATAGGTAATTATTTTATTTGAAAACTTCACGTACCGTTAACACTAAGATTAGCATTTAATTTAACTCATTTAACTAAAATTAGCCAGGAATATTACATAAATGTTAAACAAAACGAATAAACAACAGTCACCTCATTGTGTTTTTCATTAGAAAACATGGTCGATCTATGAAAAATTCAATTGTGAAAATGTACACTTTTAATTTTTCTGAGAAATTAACACATTAAAATTTGTGAATATGAATGGATTTTCGCTTTATTTAGAGCAAAGTTAACTAAATAATGTAACTGAGGTATAGAAAATATATAAATATAGCAATTTAGTACTGTGAGTAGCGAAAAATTTCCATTTGGAGCAGGTTTTGAATTAGCTTAATTTACCCTAACCACAAAAAATACGATTTTGAATGGCGAAGGGGAGGGGTGGGGATGAAATGAGAGTCATATTATTAATACCTCAGGTTGACTTATTAGGGGGTCGTCTGAAGACTCCAAGTTGATATCTCTAATCATTTAGCGCCTATATTACAGAACATGAAGAAAATGAGAAAAAATAGTTTTCTTGTTCTTCTTGTGAAGTTTAGAACCATAGTTATGACATAACGAAAAGAACTATTGGTCTCTTCTTTAATGCGCTAAAAGTTTAAAAGAAATTCTAGATAATAACTTTAATTGCATCAGAATTTTCAATAATTAAGCATCTACCGGAGCTTTTATAAAAAAAAGTAAAAAAAAAAAAGAAATCTTTAAGACACCATTTTCTCATCTTAACATCGTGGGTGGGCCTCAATATTACCACATGGAAAGTAATTTATACTTAAGAAAGATATTTACTAATAATGAAAACATTCCGTAAAATAATTCTTTAATCTCCAACTTTTGCCCAAACATACGACTTTTTTGGGGTAGACGGTGTAGAATTTATGGGTTAATTAAATAAAATATTCTACTATCGTGTTGAATTTATCAATGTTCTAACACAAACATAAAATAATACCCCTTTATATCAAAATTTCACATTTTAATTGATTTTTTTAGACTCCAATAGAGTCACCGAATCCAATGGAGTCAACAGGCCTGGAAATAATTAGTTGACTCTATCGAGGTCCCACTGTAATTTACTTTATGGTGCTAAGACAATTGTATATTGCAAATTGCAAATATAAATTGAACAATTTATTCCACCGGTCCACTTCAGGGCACTTCCATTTTACCTTACTTTCATAAATTTAAATGTGGGCAGAGTAAATAAATCTTTGCTCATAAAATAGGTCACGCCCTCTAAGGGATTTATAATATTGCATAAATTAAATTCACTGAATGTTAGGAGAAAAATTCCTGAAAGTATGATATAGAAAAAGGGGTGACAAAGCGTCCCAGGCTTTGCGAAGTGCTCGAACTCGTAATTTACATGCTATACTTTAAAAGTACTTTTGTATCAAATACCGTTTATCGGTTCACAATCGACTTGAACCCGTTTATAAACCTCTCAAAACATTGCCCTAGGAGTAACACGATTGATTTTCTGATAAAAATTGTTTATAGATTATAAATCGGTTTATAATAATCGATTGGAACAGGATCAGCCTTGCCACAAATTCCAAGACCTTTCCAAGAATACACCCTCCAGAGCTTTTTTAACCTTTGATTTTCAAAAACCATTATTAGGAATGATTAAACGGTGTTTTCGTATTGGGATGAAATGTCCGCCTGGTTAACCTTTAAAACATATCCAAAAATGAAAAAAAAAAATCGCACGATGCGTTTTCGAGCAATCCCAAAAAATTGGTTTTGGAGGGTAAAGAGAGGGGTGGAAGGAAAATGAGGAGCACGTCAACGATTATTGGGTCAACTTATGGGGGTTCCACCGAAGGCGTCAAGTCGCTATCTCTTATCGTTTGGCCTCTCTCTAGAGCTGGCGACAGCTGAACGGACGTACATACGAAAAAACAGCATGATATCATTTCTCAGAAATCGTCTGGAACGCGAAGATTTGTTGGGAAAAGTTCATAGTCGATATCTCTTACCGTTTCAATTTTATGTGTCAGAAGATTAAAAAAAAAACGCGATAAACAGTATTTTCAAATTCAACTTTGAATTTATATAATAAAAAAAATTATTATCAAATTTATCAGAAGGAATAAATTTACTCTGCAAGAATTATTTGTTCGATTACTTTGTCAGAGTTTCTGAACAACAGGTTTAATTGAGCGTTTAATGTTGGTGGTATTTTTTGGGAGAAGTTGATCGCTTAATGTTTATGTAACTTCTTTTAATATTTTATGCCACAGATTTTATTTTAAAGTTATGTTTCTATAAATACTTAATTAAGGAAGATCTTAGAACAGTAAAGTTTCAAGATATTTTTCTTTAAAATTTTTATTATTATTTTAAACATTTTTGGAGTTACGTTGGATAGGTAAACTAAGGAGCCTAGGCAGTCTCATCACCCATTAACTCATCTAACTCTATTCGCAATCTATCTATTTTTAAAATAGAGCTAATACATTTACTTCCTGATTCATTGTCAATTCTGACCGATGCTGTTATGAATTAAATACCTGCAGACAAATCCAAGATAATAATTGCAAATTAATTCAGTTCAGAGCATCCGATAAGGTGAAATAAAAGATTGGAGTAGTAATGTGTTGTATTTTGATGAGTTTTTTATAAAGAACACTTGCCTTTTTCTCGTTTTCATAGCTAACTGACTTTTTTGAATTGATAATTTTAATACTATTACCTAATATTAAAATGTAGCAAAAATGAATATTAGTTTATCGTTTTTTATTTCGTTTCGTTTTTTATACATTTTAAAATGAATAAAAATATAGAAATAGCTTTGGGTAATATTTCGGCAGGTCGTTGCGCTTCCAGAATTCTTTCAGTTTTTTTCATACCATCTCGTTCGTCGAAGCGACAGTTTTTTGTTTTTTTATGCATGTAAAATCTCATGAAAAAACTAAAATTGCATTAAAATGAACAAAAGAAGTGGTCGAAATTGCAAACTGTCCGAAATTTAGTATAATTAGTAATATTTTTTCAAGACCTTACTTTTTTGAAGTTTTGCGCAATTTGTTTGAAATAAAGGAGCACAAAATAGATTTATCATTTACATTATTATGAGACAGGGGAAAATTTAAGCAAGTTGATCCTTTGCCATTCTTATTATAGGAAAATTTGCCCACCATTTAAAATTACAGAGAGACAACTCAGAAAATAAAAATTAATTTGAAAGATTAAAATATGAAAGTTTCCAAGATATCCCAAGAAGCAATTTTTTCTTAATATAGTCTTGTAGAATTCCCTAAGTAAGGCATTATAGAACCAGAAATCTTTTTATTTGCTTGTAACGTTCTTGGTTCCATCACTGAGACTACTATAAGTAAAGTGGCGCACTCTTAAGGATTTTAAAAGCTTCTAGAGGAATTTCAACCGACAATTCTCACTTTAAGTCTTTAGGAGTGCACTAAGAGACTTGTAAGACAACTTTTTTGCTCCTTGAGATGGACCTATAATTTTTATTCAGCTAGACATTGCGGAAACGCGAATATTTCAGCTTTAGTTGGTCATAACCTTTGAAGGGGCGTGGCTTAAAGTCTTAAAACAACACAATAATCTGGAAAACTTATAATATCTCCTTTTTTATTCAAGTTGAACTCGGAAAGACTTATCCTAATAAATACGCCCTTGGAATGGAAATAAGGGTTAAAGTGTCAGATTACGTAATGGATAAGATCAAGGCTCTGCGAGTCAATGAACCAGGCAGCTATCAGAATATAGCTTGTATCCGCACAAATGCCATGAAATACTTGCCCAATTATTTTCACAAGGGTCAATTGACAAAGATGTTTTTCCTGTATCCCGATCCACATTTCAAGAAGGCCAAACACAAATGGAGAATCATCAATTCATCTCTCCTCACGGAATACAGTTACTTCCTGAGAAGTGGAGGGATGATCTATACAATAACCGATGTAGAGGATCTTCATGAATGGATGGTCAAATATATAATGGAACATCCAAATTTTCAAAGGATTCCTCTTGATCAGTTGGTGAGATTAGTTTGTTTAAACTGAATTTTATTCAGTGAAAAAATATTCAATGGACGTTTTTATTCGCAGACTGATGATCCACTTGTTGAGAAATTGTACGAGTCAAGTGAGGAAGGCATTAAGGTGTCTCGCAACAAAGGGAGCAAGTATGTTGCAATATTTCGTCGCCTCTGAAAAGGCTCTTGAATTTAATGTATTACGATATTTTTATTATTCGAATCACTTGAATAAATTTTCTTTTGAAGTGATGGATATTTTAATAAAAAATGAAACTGAACGTAATTACTTGGCAGAGTGTATCACGTTTAAATATCTCCTAAAAGTCCTGTTTTACAATATACGATTAGGGAATAGGAGCAAACTTACATCCAATGAGCACTAGCTGTGACCTGGTCCTCTTTTTGCCATTCGAACATCTTTAAAGATCATTTTACCTTTAGAGTAAGGATTAGAATAATTTTTATCTACTATTTCAGAAGCTTGGCTGATGCCACGATGAGAATAATTTGATTCATTTTATTTATTTATGTTTTTAGTTAGTTCCAAATGGCGAATAAAATAGGCCACGCCCTTTCGAATTATTTATGTTAAAGCATCATCCAGATTTACATAAAAATTAAATGGGTTTAATATTTAATTTGGATTTGGATAAGCGAAATTAATTTGCTAATGGAAACCATTAATATTTTGTAGTTTTTTAATTATTACTGAAACTCTAAAGAGAGAGCGATAGGGTAAGTGTGCCAAATTTCGGCATAGTTGCATGCAAGCGCCAAAGTCTCAAGTTTGAAATGTAATATCTTTAATAGAAATTGATTTTTTTATTCCTTCTACTTAAGGAGTGTTGCTTAGAACCTTGTAGACAGTTTATCGTCTTTATTTATTTACTCTAAAATCATTCTTAATACATTTTAAAATGAATAAAAATGTAGACATAGCTTTGGTGCCCTATTTCGGCCACCTTCATTCTCATAGTTCCTTGCCCTTCAGGAATTCTTCTAATGCCTTTTTCACGTCATCTCGTTTGTCGAAGCTATATTTTTTGTTATTCTTTTGCATTGTATAATCTCTAGAGCATGTAAAAACTAAAAATTCATGGAAATTCGAGGAACAAAAAAGGTGGCCGAAATTGCAAGCTGGCCGGAATTTGACACACTTACTCTATATATAATTTTTCGAGCTGGTGGTCAAACAGTTAAAGATGGCCACTTGGATTCTTTAATAAAATAGTGGAAAATGCCTTTAAAAGAATGCTACTTTCCTATGAGTGGGTCTGGCAACTGTTCTAAATTTCCTATTTTCATGTATTTTTTAATCAAAAGGAATTTTTTGGATCAAAGTAAAAAAAAGTTTTTTTTTTTTATATTGAGTTGAAGATTTTCATAGAAATTTTCCAATTAATATTCTTTAAAATAAAAGTTTGGATTGGAGACAAATCCAAATTGGAATTCTTGATAAGCCTGAACCGATTTCAATCGATTATGAATAAGTATGAACCAGAATTTTAATTTAACTTGTTTTGTTTTGTCTTTTATCACCATTCTATGTTTTGGTAGCTCTAGAATTCTAAGATAGCTTTGAACACTAAAAGAATTACATTTTCTCGTATCTGAGTTTGACTAAATTTTAAAAATTGGTAAGACAAGACAATGAATTGGTCAAGACAATAAATATTCATTTACATTATATTAAAATTTTAGTTTTTTAAGCTTGAAGAATATAAAAGTTTTTGTTAATAAAATGAAAACGGTTCAATTTACGACTATATTTTTTTTGAAAAGGAAAATTTCAATATTAGATACATTTTTATCTCAAAATAGTAATCTTTTACGTTCAAAACAGCATTTATCCGATGTAAAATGAAAAATAGGATTTGAATTTGCTTGCGGGATTTACTTCAATAAATTAAGTAAAGAAATCCCAAAATCAGTTTGTAAAAACACGAAAAAATCCATTGTAGAAGAAAAAATTGCAACAAGTTATACTTTTTTTATTCATCTTACAGGTGTTTTAGCAAACACAATAATAATTTAGATTTTTATTGTGAAATAGGTATGTATTGGACATTCTTATTCATCATTTACAACGTATGTTAATCTCACGCAGTTATTTACATTAGACAGTCTTCATCAATAATATTCATTTTATTTATCACTTTATTGCTGAATTATTCAATAATATGTGAGAATCGTATTCTCATTTCTAGTTTATTTAGGAAAAACCTTTCACCTTGGAAATATTCTTGTACGAAATTGTGTTTGATTAAATACCAAGTTTTTAAACTGTTTATTAATCTGCTAATTAATCAAAAATTAGGTAAAGTGAAATCATATATATTTTTCTACCATTTTACCACTCGACCTCTGATGAAAGAGAAATATTAATTTATTTCTGTGTGAAAAGTAATTTTACAATATGACGTCTTCTTACAAAACAACGAAAATTCCATAGCCTGATCAATGTTTATAAATCTCATCGGAAATATATGCCTCTATCTGTAAAAACAGTTGCTTTTCCAGTTAATGAATGAAAAACTTTTAAAACTTTGTAATTTAGTTATAATGCCTTTAAATTGTTAATGATCCGTGGTACTTAGCAAAAATTGCTCAGAAAATGTTCATTTAAGACTGAAAAACATATACATTTAAAACTATTTAAGCGTCCTTGGTTCTTGTCTTTTGCGATTTATCACATTTTAAGTATCCAAAGTAAGTCTTTTCACTATAACGTTGTACAGGAAGAAAATGTCTTAAACACTTTTATTGCTCGAATTTTAAAGAGCATGATATAGAAATGCATCTATGTGTAACACGTCGATATTTACTTGTAGATAGTCTTCATCTTTATTCCTCACAAGTCGCAAACACCGATTAAATACTATATTTTGCAAATTGGTATTATTTTTTAAGCCCTATACTTTCTGATAGTAAAATATTTGTGTGGTCTCATATTTATAAAAAAAAAGCTGGGTTTTAATGTAATTAGGTTACACCAAAAATTATGGATCTAAATTAAATTACGACTAAGTCCTTAAGAAATTTGCGAAAAATCGCGTTTTCAAAGTAACCTCACCTCCCTCATACATTAATACAGTAGTATTTCTTTTTACATACCTTCTGTATGTAGATATGATAATCATGTATACAAAGAATAGTAAAAAAAAATATGTGACGTCTTTACTTTGTAATTTTCTTTTGTTTACAAGTATACAATATTTGATTTCTCAGGTTACCTCTTCCTGCTCTTTCTATAAGCGATAATCAGTTGCATTTTTTAAGGGGATAGTGTAAAATTTATGAAGAGTAGAATACTTCCACAATTGCTTTAGCTGAAATTCTTTAAAATCTATTTTAGATATGTTTAAATGTATGTAAATAGATTTGCATATCGCTCTTTGGAAATTACAAGGGTCTAACTCATTTTTTTGCGATTTTGCAATTATAATGCACTTAGAAAGAGAATTTAATAAATTTTTAGAAAATATAAATCAGGGGGGACTGCTTGTAATTTTGGACACTTCAAATAAATTGATTAAACTTATGGAATTTTCTTCCGATATTTAATGCAAAATGTATTCTATCTAAATATTTATTTTTTTTAGGAGATATTAACACTAAATTCGTTAAATTTTGAATATAATTTGATTTAAAACTTCTTTGTTGAAAATTTTAAGTGTGAGCAGTTTTTTATGAAAAATAT
Source organism: Phlebotomus papatasi (assembly GCF_024763615.1). Taxonomy (NCBI): domain Eukaryota; kingdom Metazoa; phylum Arthropoda; class Insecta; order Diptera; family Psychodidae; genus Phlebotomus; species Phlebotomus papatasi. Next base: position 84,909,231 of record NC_077222.1, read on the forward strand.
TACAGAATTTCGTGTTTATTTCAATCTTATTTAGCTGTGGTGAAGTACTGATAATGTTTCTTCGATATTTTTAAGTAATATTATAAAATATTCATTGAATATTGTGTTAATTCACGTTAATAGTAATTTCTTTATTAGATCTAGAGTGAGATTTGCCTTGTGAGGTGATGTTTGTTATTTTGGACAGGTGTCTTTTTTCTCGAAATGTTGTAAATTTTTAGATTTTGTGATGCATAGGTTGTGAAAATGCCTGAGCATAAAACAAAGGATCACCATTTCTATGAACGAGATGCAGTACAAAAAGCCTTAAAATAGCCCCAGAAAGGCAAGGGATTGCGTGAATCCGCGCGTACTTTGTGCGCCGAAGTCAACTCTCTTTAACCCATTCAGTCACTAGAAATACTTGAGATAGAATGTTCAAAAACTGGATTTAGTTTCTTACAGATTAATAGATGATTTTTTTTTGAAAAGAAAATTATTATTAAGCCGCTGTCAAACACTCGTCTTAACGGTCACTGAATTTAAATTCTTTACATTAATTTCCCAGCGAGCACCAAATGCTAACCGATTGCAATTCAGCTGAAAACATATGTATTTTCAGCTGAATTCTGCTTACCTTAAAACAAATTTGGCGATTCAGTGTCATTTCCATATATTTGGTTAGCACTTTTTGTTCGACAACTGCTGATCAGTCAGCAAATTTTTTCTAGTCGATTCAGCAAAAATATGCTGAAAACGCTACTTTTTTCCACTAAGTGTGCTCGCTGGGTTATTACAAACTCTATTGATTTAGATAGAGTACCTATCCAAGAAAATAAATTGGTAATCAGAATTCAAATCAGGAAAGAGGATGAAGGCCAATTTTAACAAATTTAATGGGATGCCAATTTTCTGTCCGTCATTTATGTCTCAATAGATTTTTTTTATTTGTATTTATTTATTTGACTTTTGAGACACAAATTTCTTGAAAGCATAGTGTGGTAGCATGGGAATGTGAAGAGATGCTACAAGCGTCCACCGTCGTCTTAGCGTTGGTGACCAATTTTCAGATAAAAGCGATAGAAAGGATCTTCGCAGATTGTATATGTCAGGAGCAACATATTAAGTATACAGAGTACGCGTTACATTAATTTATTCTTTTCGAAATAATTATTTATTAATCTATAGGGTGGAATCACCACTTCTCGCCAGTGCTCCACTTCTCGCCACTTATATTGAAATCCCTATATTTCGCGATTTGTGAAATAAATGAGCCGCAAAGATCTTTGTATTTTTACTGCTGCTACATATATAGTTGAAAAATAATAATTATTCTTTTTGGATTTACGATTTTAAGCATTTTTTAGAGTAATATTTTAAGCAAGTGCATCAAATCCAATATTTCTTACCAAATAGTGTCATCAAATTTACATCAAGCAAAAAATATCTTTTGGATAAATAATAGCCGTACTCACTATGGCGTTGTTATCTCGTAATCTCCGTAATCTGTTATCTTGTTATAATTTTTCATTTATAAAATACATTACGAGAACATAACGAGATAACGAGATAACGATATTACAAGATAACAGCGCCATAGTGAGTACGGCTAATGTCTATTGAATATTTAATTACACTTGTGGAATACATAAAATTTATATTTAGTTCATTAATATTTCATTTTATATCATTTTTATATAAAAATGATATCATTTTTATATAAAAATGAGGCATGGCGAAAAGTGGTTATCTTCTGGAATTGATTTTACCACCTGTCGCCATCTGTTTTCAATAGGCGACGTTAACTTCACTTCGTAGATTCTCATTTGCATTGTTTACTTTCTGCAATAGACCTATAATTTGATTTCTCAAAGAAAAGTGGAAGAAAATCGTTTAAAGTGAGTAATAATAGGGTGATCACGAGGAAAAAGAAATGCGGAATGTATTCTTTTTATAACATTGCCTAAAATAATCCAGTTTGGACTTTTTGAAGTGGGTGGCGAGAAGTGGTTACAAAACTGGCGAAAAGTGGTGAAAAGTGGCGACGAAGTGGTTATTTTTGCATTGTTAATAAAAATATGTTTTTTAAGTAGTCCAGCGTTAAATTCTAGGACTATTGTTTCCACGAATCTAGAGCCAATGCATCTACAGTGGACTCTCGCTTATCCGTGGACTCTTTTTCCGGGTGACATAAAAAAATCCGTGAGGCAGTTGAATTTTCAAAATTTTGATGACACATTGTTCCCGTTTTGGGTTTTTTTTTGTTGAGCAAATGTGATCTATCTACTGTAATTCTTACTCACTGTAACTTTTTTGGACAGTACGCATGTTTAGAGAGACTGTCGGATTCAGTCAGGTCAGGATTCACTCCATAAAATTTCAATGTAAACAAAAAAAATCGTTGGATTTCAAACAATTTATTGGGTATCACTCTCAAAATCCGTAATGACATTTGGTCCCGCTCTCACGGATAAGCGAGAGTCTACTGTAAGTAGTTTTGTGTCAAATTTGAGTTATTTTGTAATAAGAGTTCAAAAGTTATAATGAAATTAATTCCTCTTTTTTTCTAAACATGGCGATAAGTGGCTACTCCACCCTAATGGATCTAATTTCAAATTTTGCATGTTCTAGCTCTAGTATTCGGGCATTCTGCGAATTTTCTTTGCCATTGTTTTCCTTCTAACACAAGAAATATTTTTATTCGCATTATAAATAATGTTTGTTTCATCATTTAAAAATAAGAATTTTGTGTTACATTCCAAATGTAAATATTATAATTGTCGTCATTCGTGCATAAAGAATATTTCACTCTTATTTCTTTCACTAAAATATTTGTATTTTGAGCACGTGAACTTCTTTTAAAAATAATTTTCTGGGTGTTTATTTTAAATTTTGTGTCAGGTGATGATGAATTTCAGAAATTCTTTATAAGGTTATTGAAATTTGATTTTAAGAAGCTTGCTTACCAAACTCTCACTCTAAACTATTTTATTTTTTTGAGGCATTATCAGTTCCGCGTCTGCGGATCTTTTTCATCAAAGCTTAAATTATTTTTGTTTTTCCTCAAAGCTATTTTACCTATATTTAATTGTTTCACATTGTTAAAGTAAACATGTTTTATAAAAAGTGCGGGTCAAGTAGGGTATATTTCTTGTTTTCATGGGCAATCATTCTGTTTTGGGGATTGTCTCATCTAACTCTACCACACGAGCAAATTTCTTTTTCTGCAATTATATATTTTTGACGCTGGATCCAAAGGTTGATTTCACAGAAAACGTAATAAAGGACAAGGTCAATGTATGCCAACATCTTTTTGTGTGCTATATTTTTCTACTTCTATACACAAAATTCATTCACTTCTCTCTCTCACTCTGTCTCTGGTCAAACACTCAAAATTTCATGCTTCTCTGCAAAATGATCATTGAAGTTTGTTACTTTAATGATCAGTTGGAATAACTCTGTAATTTTGTTAAGACAAAAAAAATATGGATATATGCAAAAAGAGGCAAGATAGACTTCATATTATGAGAGTGTTACACCACTTTGTGCCAGTACTTTGAGCGTCTATACTGAAAGATATACCCCAAAACAGATTGGTTGTCCATAAAGAAACGTTGGGAGTCAATTTTGCCGCCACTTGTGCTCCAACTGCCGTCAAGTGCAGATCGACACTTTTCTTCAAATAAAAGCCAAAGACATTGGGGACGAAAAGTGAGTGACTTTGGACGAAAGTAAAAGTGTTGTGAGTTGTGAGTGAAATTGGAGTAGTTAAAATGAAGGTAAAAGTGTTATTTTTTTTTCCTCACAAAGTGTATCGTGTATCTCATTTCTTTAATACCTCAACCAATATATACCCAAAAATTTCTGCAAGTGACACACTTTCTCCTTCACAATGCAAAATCCCAAGAGCCCATCAGTGTGTTAATGGGGCACAAGAAATCGAAAGTGCTCTCACTTCAGCATCATTTGCTTGGGTTCAACAAAAGTTATATCACCGAATTGCATTCGCGTCCCAGACACTGTCTGCAGTAAAATTATGCAATGTAATTCTCTCAAAAAGTGGGCAAAGGCAATTGACAAGGAAAAAAAACTACATCCCTCTCAATACGATGCATTAATTCCCTCCTTGGACAAAAACCCAAAGAAATAATGCACAAGTGATTTATGTCGCAGTCAACCAAATAGTCCTTATGCAATTTCAAATCTTTTATGCACCTTCTTTGTGCTGGAGAGTTATTACCTAAAGTGGATGACTTGGTGTTCAATGTGGCATTTCTAATTCATTTGAGATATTGTAACGCCTTTATATTGCTAGAAATATTGCAAAATATTGTGCACATTGTGATGGAATATGAAAAGACTCTTTGGTGAATTCAATTTGTGAATGATATGCAAGAATTGCTATTTGAAAAATTAATTAAGTTTTGCAATTGATTGACTTGTTGCTGCAGTAACATCTTTATGATCATCATTAACCCTTTGAACTACAAACCCATTAAGGACATGGACGACTGACTCACCATTCTTTTTTGGTATCATCCTCCTAAATAATTTATTAGGAGATAAACATTTTTAATAAGTGAATTAACAGACGCCAAGAATATTTCATAAGTTTTTGGCATTTACAATAGATCATTTGCGTCCAAGGAGGTATGAAGCCTAATAAAAAGTGAAGCTAACAAATTTTCTCGTAATTCTTCTTTAATTTTGGCGAAGATTTTTAGATAGTTTTGAATGCCTGATTTTGTAATAGGGGAAACTGGGGCAGCAGTAAACACGGGGTAGTTGTAAACACTGCGATTTTTTTAAAATAAGACTTCAGAGGACGAGACCTAGGCGAATGCGCGCTACCTTCGGACGACTCAAACTTCGGACAATTCAATCTTTTCTCTATGTTCCTTATGGATTTTGCTCATAGCTCTTTTCTGAAATTTTGAGGCATTTGACTAGCTATTAAAGTATAATAATGGGCCAAATTCATTTACAACACATTGAAAAAAAAAATGATTTGTGCGAAGCATAAATCGTCCGAAGGTAGCGCGCTTTCCCCTACGTTATTAATTATTATTAATTCTCCTATATGAATTAATAATAATTCCAAATAGTGTAGACATAAATATCAGTGCTTCGTGCTACTCCGTGTTTACTACTTCCCCAGTCTCCCCTATATCAGAATGATAAGTGATTTCTCTTTAGGAAAAAAAAACTTGCCATATCAGTGTCCCGTTTAGAGAGATATATCTGAACTATATTTTGAAAATTAGTGGTGACATGATAATTTATTTTCGATACTATCGACTATCGATTCTGAAAAATTTAAATAATGGCTGCACCTGTAACTAATATAAACGTTTCTCAAAGTTGTTCTTTTAAAACTGTCACAATAAATGTCCCAATAATGCGTAAAAGGTCGACATTTACTTATTCTAACAAATGAGACGCTTAGAGCAGAAGCGGTCTCCTTTGCATGCATTTCCCTATTAAAAGAGTCCACTTCTGCTCTGAGCGTCTCAAATATAGATTTATCGATACTGTCGATTCGATAGTGTCGAAAAGTTATCATTCCACCCCAGATTATAAACCGATTTAACAAATTATGAAAATCACCGCTTACCTATTGGGAAATCAATGTCTTGCCTATCTAAATTTAGTTTTCTCCTAAATAGTTAGAAAAAACAAAAGAGTTTTTGGGGTTACAGTGACCCACTGATTATCAAAGGGTTAAAGCCAGTTTTACTGTATTAGGAGAGGGTGCCCAAGAAGCAAAATAGCTGCCTTATAGAACCAAGTATTAGACAAGTCTTTTAGTGCACTTTTAAAAGACTTAAAGTGAAAATTTTCTGTTGAAATTCCTATAGCAGCTCTTAAGATCCTTAAGAGTGCGCCACTTTACTTATAGTAATCTCAGTGATGGAAGCAAGAGCGTTATAAGTAAATAAATAGATTTTTAGTTCTATAGTGCCTTACTTAGGGAATTCTATAAGACTATTTTAAGAAAAAATTGCTGCTTGGGTGGGGACAGTTAACGATGAGGCAGTTTCAATTTTTGCATATCTTTCTCCTCCTTTTTACAAGAAAAGGATACAACCTTAATTATTCTAAAGCAGTGCCTAAGCCCTATGGTTCACAAATATTATTAAATTCGCAACGCTTCTCATTTGAGTTTTACAATTGAATTTATAAAATTGCATAGTTTCATGATTATATTAAGATTATTATCATTAAGAAAATTTTAAGATAGTTCCAATAATTTTGCTTTCATTTCCGAAGGTATGAGAGGGGCAGTTTCATTCAGAGTCAAGGGAAGGGAGTTTTCTGTAGCCTATAATTAACTATTTTCATTAAAAATAACTTCAAATGTTCAGTGAAAAGATTTTGCTAACTATTTTAGTCGATTAAGTTCGAGATTTCGAAAAATATATATAATATTATATTTATAGCGAAATTATATTTTCGAAAATTTGTTTTTAAAACAAAATTTAAACAAGAAACGAAAGCAGTTTTTTATTGTTTTATGAATGATTTTAAATAGTCAATTTCATTATAATGATATTTTTTTTACAATATATTTTTTTGTAATTTTTTTTTGTAATCTTAATAGTATTATAAGGATTTAAAATTATTATTCATTATTAAAAAAGAGAAATTCTAAGCGTTATAGTTGTCTTTCAATTTTCAGAAATAGTTTAGTAGTGTCTAAGCCCTTGTATTTACAGCCTCATTTATTGAAGCGCTGTATCGGCTGTAACCTGTATCAGTGTCTTCGTCTTCACCAAATATCTTCCAATCATCGCTTTTTTTTTAATTTCGCACAAGAATTTACCTGACAGAATATGAGGAATTATATTTGTTTACAATGACTTATAAATTTTTGTTAATTAAAACAAAACTAGCATTCAGTGATTCTAATTCCAGTATCAATAAACTTTTTTAATTATCTCGACAGGAAATATTAAAAAAAAATTATTTTTTGCAAAAAAGTATTAGCTAGTTTATCTATCGATTCAAAAAAAGTTAAACCTAATTTTATATTCAGGATTTTCTTTTTTTACAAAAACTACAAGAAGATTGAAATTAATGGGCAATTTTTTAACACGTTAAATTGCTGAATTCAAATTAAATTGAGCGATCACAGTGTAGTTAGTTTGTATCAAAAATTGAAAAGTCCTAGTGAGAATAATTTCGATTTTAAAATACACTTAAGAATAAGAGCAATATTGAAAAAAAATTTAAGAATGAAATAAAAAGCAAATGGTAAGAATGTAAAAATTGCAAGGTATCTATTTTTTTCTTTCGCATCTGAACTGCATTAGAAATTTATGCAAATGCTTTAAATTATTCATTACTATTTTAATTATTCTCATGAGTAGTGATTATGGACAAGCTTCCTTATGTCTGCAGTCTGTGCAGTATCCAAGGCGAACAAGAACATCTGACCTGACTCTTTTATTTTAGCGTTAGACATCACACGAAGAACATGGAAAAAGCATGATGTGCGATTTATTTTTTTTAATCTTAGTTTTTTTATTGATTTATGATGGATGAGAATTTCCAACCAATTTCAATTGATAGTTTTAGAAATCAACATTCAGCCTTGAGTCTTACTTAGATTACTTTTTTGCAAAGATATTAAGTTCTTTTACAAATATTTCGCAACAACTTTTGTTTTGGAGAGATCCAAAGATAGACTATATATTTTAAAGAAAAAAACATCTTGTTCACGTTCATGAAAAGTCCGAAAAGGAATAGAATTTGCATCTCAAAGATCATAGAGGTCAGAGAGGATATTGAACTTTTATTCTAAGACGCTTTCTTGATCGATTTTAAACTAAGACTGAGAGATGAAAGAAGTGAAATTGAAGCATACTAGAATCATGAGAATATATCATGATTGATGATAGAATCGTAAAAATACTAAATTGGTGTTTGCAATTTTTTAGTAATACATAACAAAAAACCCTAGAATAAAATTATAATGACTGGAAGAGAGACATAAAGGCAAAATACAAAATCTATGTTGTCTTTTTTTCTGTCAGTATAGTTAATCTAGGTTGAATTAGAGATATCAACTTTAGGTCTACTTCTTCTTTATAACTCAATAAAACCTAGAAACACGTTTCATGCTTTTTTATTAAGATTTTCGGTACACGAATATTAAAAAAAAACAATATAATTTATGAGTGTTTTTATCAAAACTTGGACGGTTTTTTTGGTAATATATTTGTTCAGTCCGTTGAATGTGTTTTTTCAAAGGTCAAACTCTATTAATAAATACTTTTCAACTAACTTCTACATAATACTAAATGAATTTAAGAGAAGTTTTAAAATTTTCAATTCCGTTTAAAGTATAGTTTTAACCCATTTTTAATCTAACAAATTTCAGTTTTAATACATCTCTATTAAATTAAAAAATACAAAATTCATTCCAAGAACGAGTAATCTTTAAAAATCTATTCAAAATCTAGTGATGAACTTGTGAAAAAGTAGGATTCTTTCATTGTAAATTCTGTTTGAGGAAAAATTTGGTAAAAATTATATAAAATTGAAAAAGAACGTCTAAAACCAGTTTTTTTTAATAACATTTTTTACAATAGAAATGAGGTTAAATTTTCTTAATTAAATTGCTAAAATTAAAACGATAGTCGTACGTAGCAGTCTTCAGAACAGGGATCAATGTCCTCTTAGAAACAGATTAAAATTGATACCAACTTCGAAAACTACCAAGAATATTTGAAAAAAAAAAACTAAAGGACAATGGGCAAAATGGTCTAACCTTTCGCCACGAATGAGACCTATACGAACGAAGAGGTATTGGCAAAGGTAACAACTTTTGTTCCGAGACTAAAGGTCTCTACACATTGGCAGCAATTTTCTTCATCAAGAACAGCATTTTTGACAGAATTTTGACGTTTACACCTACAGCACTCCGTGCAATTTCCTTCAAAAAAGCAATTTTTGACGAAAATTGCTCTCAATGTGTAGAGGCCTTAACCCCAAGAGTATGTAGGAAAAGCACTAGAGCACAAAACATATCCTTAAGAAATGTAACGATTTTTTTTACAAAACTCCTTTTATACAATAACAGTTTATCTTATGTTGGTCATTTCAAAAAACAATTTGTAAAGAAGGGCTCAAACAAGATTTTTCTAGAACAAAACTATATCTTTATCTCTTCATTTTCCCTGCAATTTTCCAGATTTACCTAATAAATCCTTGAGTATTCTTCAAAGTCATAAAAAGGATTGTATGTAGGGAAATCTCTCCTCAGTAAATATTCTCCTTGAAAGAAAAAGAGTTAGCATTATTTGAAGATCACATGGTCCTAAAAGTTACCGTTATTAAAAAACTTTGAATAATAATTTTAGAGTAAAAATTTTTTAATTTAGCCATTTTATACTCTGAGCTTTTTGTTAAAATTCCTTTGGTAACTGTATCTTTTGAACCCTATGATCTTCAGCAACCCTAGCACCTATATTAAGGAGAATATTTCTTTTAAGGAGACAAAAGGACACAATACTTTTGATGGAATTAAAGAACATTCGAGGATATTTGAGGAAAATTTGGATAACTACAAAGAAAACGGAGCGATAGGGGTATGGTTTCTTCTAGGAAAATATTCCTTGAGTTCTCCTTTATAAATCATCCTTCAGCACTGGCAACTTAAGATATACAAAATATATATATTTTTAGATAAAATCTAAAAATATATATTCAAAGCTTAGGTCGCACATTAACTTTGACTAATTTTCCAAGGACTGACAGTCCTTTTTGACTTGCGTCTCGGCAATTTTTAAGTCATAGATAGACCAATACCTACAAAATGAACCTACTCCTATCTCTGGTGAAGGATTGGACCAGCTCCCATACATTTCTGCACATTGTCCTTTCCAAGATCAACAAAAAGATATGCAGGAGTAAGCCAACTTCTTAAAAAAATCATCTTGATATTTCTTTTCAAATCAAAGATATAAGTTTGGGAAAATACTCTCCCTTCGAATAATGTGAATTTCTCTTACTTTTCCTAAGAGATTTTCACATGATTGTTACATAATTACCAATAATTGATAATAAGCTAACTAATATTTAATAGAAGTGTTTAAGGCTCTTAGGAAAACTTAAAGAAAATTCACATTATTCGAAGGCATGAACGTTCGAAGGGAGAGCACTTTCCCCTAACCTATTAAATATGATCTGTAGGGGAATTTTGCACGATATGACAATGTCATATGACAAATTTTTTCGTGGTAATTTTGGTGCAGAATAACATTAAAGCCCAGTGGAGCATCAAATGATTATTACAAGGAGATCTTTGAAGCTCTCAGTAACTGATATGATTCTGATTTTCGATTATTTTTCCGAATTTACCACATTAATTTTTTTTTAATTTGTCATATGACATTGTCATATTGTTACAGAATCCCCTTAGAGTGGCGCAAAAAGATTTTAAAAACAGAATTTTAAACGAGTAAGCGGATCATGAAATATAGCCCCGTTTTTCTGGTCCATTGAAGTAGTTCTACAATATATCAAACGATAACATTTTGATTCAAAAGTGGTTCTCAAGATAATATACATAAAAACACGATTTAGAACCACAATAAAAAAGCTTTTGTGATACAATGTAAAAGAAAAAGATAATATCGCATATTTGACAGGCGTGTAGGCTTATTTTAATCGATTTTGAGTTTGTGTGGTTTGATAGGAAATTTTAATCAATGAAAAAACCTGTAAATTTGTCAGTTTAGGTATATAAAAATGATGTTTTATTTTTTAGTTTTTCAAATAAAAATATTTTTGTATATAAAAATTTGCATTTTGGCATTCTTAAGTATACAATATGTCTAACAAAACTCATATGAATAGGGTCGGAGGAACGTCTGTTCGACAGGGAACCCCTATTGACACTTTTGTCAAAATATTGAAAATTATTTAATGTATCTAGTAAAATATAAGTAATATAACGTTTTTTCTGTAATATACCTTTTACTATTAACAGAGATATTCAAATTTCATATCCTAAATGGTACAGAGTAGGGTGTCAATAGGTGCTGACAAGAGTTCTTAAAGTGTCAATAGACGTTCCTTTCACCCTACAATATTGATGAATTTGGTGCTGTAGTAATGAAATTTAATTTTTGAAGAAGTCTCGTGAAAAATGCTTAAACTCAACACACGCTTATGAATTAAAAGAAATGGTAAAGCTTCTTTTCGGAATGCTCGAACTCTTTTGGATTTATAATATTCATACCAACCAACGTAATACCAATTACCAGAAAATCACCTCAAATTTGAAAACGTACCTTGAACAAAATCAAAATGATTAATTGACTAAACCTAGGTAGGTTTGTTTGAATAAATTGTCCTTACAAACTTAAGAGGGCTCTCCGAATTAGGAGCCCAAAAATTAACTATTTTTCGCGATTTTTTTGGGAAGAAAAGGAAATGACCAAGCTTCTTGAAATTCCTGATATATATTTTTTTACATCTCGGACAACCCGAGGCAGAATCATCCAGGGATCACCCCAGATAAACCGAAGTAGTTCTTCAGATACCAAAAATGAGAGTATAAACTTCTTTCGGAGAAAATCTCCGAAGTCTGTTTATATTTTTATATACATATTTAAAGTGCTTAAATAATTTTTTACAAACAAATTCAAATTGTCGGGAAATGTTCAGTTTGTAATTCTGGAATGGAAACGTAATTCTTGACTAAACAGAAAAAAAACGAAGAAAATCATAAAATCGGAACTTTTTAAGTTTAATAAAAAAAATTTTTTTTGAAGAAAACTCTGAATGTCACCTACTGTAAAACGTGTAAAACGAACAAAAGATCTACTACAACCATTTAGGTTCAACAAGAGAATTTAATTCTAAAGACATTAAACTTTTATTTCGGTACATTAAGTTTTTTCTGCTATCTTTTCCGGTAATTTGCAAAATAAAAAAATCAGAAGTGAAGAAAACACACTTCAAAGTTTTGAATGTTCGCCCAAGTACTCGTAAAACCCTTAAAACTGCTCTGCGCTCGGAAGTACTTCGAATTGGCTTTTTAAATTTTTATGGTACCTATCTTTTTAAGGAAAAAAGAACAAATAACGTATTTAGGGAAATGTTAACTTATGCCCTAGATAGACGTATGGCTTAAGGCGAGAGATGACTGTGTGAAAAACTAATGGGAATAGTCTAATCAGTAATTTAATTATAATAATGTTAAGCCGGCTCTCAACTTAAGCTGCGGGTTTATCCATAATGGGGATAACCATAACACATAATAGGGGAAGGGAGGTACACTGGAAACGTAAGCCAATATCTGTCACCGTTTAGCTTCTGCCCCGGTAACACGGATTTCAGAGTAGAGGTTTAGCCCAGTTTCCGATGGTCTATAAATTTTATACAAGCAGTTTTACTAAATGATCCAACCCTTGATATTCAATCTTAAGCCACGAATTTCTCAAATATCTTGCCGGATATGAAATTGGAGAGTTATGCCCTAGACATACTTACGACTTAAGCCGAGAGATGACTTAGTGTAATGCTAAGCCATCTCTCGACTAATCCTTAGGTCTGTCAAGGCCCTTAGGGCAGAATCACATTGACAGTAAAATGCTCACCGTATTTCGTTAATTTACGCATTTTCATTGCAAGTCTTACGCAAATTCTCAATTACCATATTACCTTATCTCATACTCAGTGACACTAGGTGAAAATAATATAAGAAAATTTAAGAAATAAAACAAAAATGCGATAAAAGAATGTGATAGAAGAATGTGATAGAAGAATGTGATAGAAGAATGTGATAGAAGGTTCATGAAGGCTATCTATAATAAAAATTTCAAGCCTCAGTCTCTTTTATTTTAGAAAATAGTGAATATTGATATTTTCGTTTTGACAAATTTTGCCCCAGTCTCCCCTACACTAAGAAAAAACCTAAAAGTTAAAACAACTCTATGGTAGAGTTGAATTAACTCTACGAATATTGATGTAATTGTTACTCTTTCTCATTGTAAATTTTAGTAAATAGAGTTGAAACAACTCTTCGTGAGAGTTAAATTAATACGTCGGATATCGATGTAATTATTACTCTTTTTCGATATAAAATTTTATCTCAACTGAAGTATATGCTTAAGTGTTTTCGTTTTAAGAATATACTTCAGTCAAGAAAATTTTCGTATGACAAAGTTCATATGGAACATCAACTAGAAATATGCCCAAATGTGTTTCATGAAGACATGTGCGTGCATCATACGTGATATTTCGCTCGGAACATACGGAACTTGAGGTTAAGAAAATATTAATAAAGAAAATGATAGAATAAAAAAAAAACATAAAATTGCAAAATCTATTCATTTTGGGATTTGAAAGAGTTATTTTAACTTTAAAAAAAGAATTTTTTTTAACTCTTAGAATGAGTTATTTTCAGTATCAAAAAGAGTTATTTACACTCTTTTGTCATGTAAATTTTACGAAAAAAAGTTAAAACAACTCTTCGAATATTCCAGCTAAATATAAGTAAAATCAACTCTAAAATATAGTTAATCGAAAATCACAACGAAAAAGGGTTAATTCAACATCGATTCGAGTAAGTTTTACTCGATTATTTTTCTAAGTATAGGGTAAATGTCCTAATTCGAAACCATTTCCAGACGCTTTAACTTTGACAGAAGATTCAACATATTAAGTTCATTTTTTTTCTGAAGAGAATTACATAAATTTGCTCCTTGACTCTTCTAGAATGTTACTGTTTAGTGAAAATTCTTTAGATATAATTTGAAATTTCTGAAATACAAGAAAAATACGCGAGTGTAAAATACTTCTTTTGGAAACATATTAATCCAAATGGAGACAAGGAAAATTTTCTAATTGGAGACAAACAGTGTAACTGAAACCGCGACGAAAAGCTTCCAAAACCTTGTTGAGTTGCTCCTGAGTGCAGGATTTGTTTTTATTCCTGGTCTTTTATCCTTTCTCATCTAAAACAATAAGAAAATCTCTCCAAAAAAAAAATCATATTTCCGGGGTTTCCTATTGAAAGACACTTCAGAAAAACCCTTTTTGTTCACGAAATAGGTAATTATTTCATTTAAAAACTTCATGTACCGTTAACAATAAAGATTAGCACTTAATTTAACTAAAATTAGCCAGAAATATGACATAAATATTAAACAAAACGAATAAACAACAGTCACCTTATTGTGTTTCTCATTAGAAAATATGGTTGATCGATGAAAAATTCGATGGTGAAAAGGTAGGGGAGGGTGGGGCAGTTTAACGACGGGGCAGTTTCAATTTTTGCATATTCTTCTTATACCTTTGAAAGAAATGGGATAAAACCTTTATGTTATTGAAGAGATAACTGAGACCCATGTTCATAAAAATAGTTAATTTCGTGTCGCTTCTCGTTTAAATTCTGTAATTGATTTTATAAAACTGCATCAAAATGAAACTTTTTGTAATGTTTTATTTACAACAATTTCTGAACTATTGCACTTATCTATCAAAGTAACATAATTGTATTAAATAACAAGTGGTTTTATGTTTATTATAAGGCATTTAGCGTTGAATGAATTCTAAGACGTTTCTGACAATTTTGATTTGAGTTCCGAAAGTGCGTGAGGGGCAGTTTCATGCAAGCACATGGAGAAGTTTCCAGTGTCTAACAATTTACTTTTTCAATCAAAATTAACTTAAAATGATCATCGAAAACGTTTTGAAGCTGTTTTTGTCCATAAAATTCGAAATTATGGGAAGTAGTATTTTCTAAAAGCTGATAAAAAAATAATTTAAAAAAATCTTTCAGTGTTTTTTAAGTATTTAAAAATGATGAATTTAATTGTTATAATATCTTTTCAGAATGTTTTCACCAAGACATTGTACATTTTTTTCAGTATTATAAAAATTCAAGATTTTAAAATACTATTATAAAACTGTTATACTAAGAAAACACATGTTATAAGGTGATATAATGATCCAACAATGTACAAAATTAGCTTAGCACTACAAAAGACATTTTTTTCGTATAAAAATTTAAAGAAAATTGCTCAATTAATGAGAAATATGCTTGGAAATCTTTGGCAATATTTCAGGTTCTCTGTATAATTAATTAGTGTTAAAATTCTGTTATGAAATTCTTTTTCGATTATATTTTTATGTTTTGGAGTCTAAGAAGACTTCAAAATAGTAATTTTAATCAATTGTGGTATCGCAAGTTTCCTATAAACACGTTTTATCTTTCTCAAAAATTGCCTCATATTTATCTTGAAATTGCCCCGCAATGGGGGACTTTCACACATTCTGCCTTTCAAGTGAAATGAATTTATCCACAATAGACTAATGAAATTAAAAGATTATTGTTATCATTTTTATTAACCCTAAACCCAACTGTAATTCACAGAAAATACAAAGCTTTACTTCTGTTTATCATCTTTTTGCAAAATGGTCTGAAAATCCATTTTGCAATTCAGGGATGAAACTGCCCCACCCTCCCCTAGACTTTTAATTTTTCTTACTGAAAAATTAACAAATTAAAATTTGTGAATATGAATGGATTTTCGCTTTATTTAGAACAAAATTAACTAAATAATGAAACTGTGGTATAGAAAATATATAAATATAATAATTTAGTACTGTATTTATCATGAAAACAATGACGTTTCCATTTCGCTCCTTGGAAATTACAAGGGGCCAACACACTTTTTGGCGATTTTGAGTTTTTAATGCACTCAGACAGAGAATTTAATAAAATTTCAGATGATATGAGTCAATAAATTTCGTTTTTAGAAAAGTTTTTCAAAATTTTACTCTTTATGATTGCTTGCGCGGTTTTGTTTGAAGTCAAGGGGCACAAAATAGATTTATCGTTCAATTTTTTGTGAAACAAGGGACTAACTCAAGCAAGTTGAGCCCGTGTCATTCTAATTTCATGAAAATTTGCGCATCATTTAGAATGACAAAGAGCTAACTCATAAAAAAACATATTTTGAAAGATAAAAATATGTATGTTTCGATGTTTATAATAATGCTCATACAAATAGAAAAGAATTAAATTATTTTTATTAACATACTTAATTGAGATAATTATTTATACAAAGTTAAATCTTTCATGCCGTCTCCTGAAAAATGGCTCAGATTGAGTTGGCCCCTTGTAATTTCCAAGGAGCGATTTGGAATAGAGAAAAATTTCCATTTGGAGCAGGCTTTGAATTAGTTTAATTTACCTTTTAAATATGAGACGGACCCGATGGGAGTTGGTTAACCCAGATCGCATAGTCACAAAGAGCCCTTAAGACCCCAAAATACTTGCCAACTTACCTACAATTTTTTTGCCGCAGGAGTTAACGAACAAAGGTATAACACCTGCTGATGATTATGTCTTCCAACTGGATGAGGAGCTAAAGCAATGCGCTGAAAAAGAACTCCGCGAGACAGATACCATAAGGAAGCCAGCAATTGAAGCGATAAGAAAATGGCTTGTTCAGCATCCAAAAATCCTCACTACACGTTTGGGTAGTAATGATTTGAATTAGGAGATTCCTTTTGGAATCTAATGGACAAATTCTATTTTATCAGATGCCAGTTTCATCTTGCGCTTCCTGAGAAACAAGAAGTTCAGCGTTCCCATGACCCAAGAGGGTATAGAGAGATATTTGTTACTTCGCAAAGTCCGAAATGGCGAGATGTTTGCCAATTTGGACATGAAAGAACCAGCAATAGCTGATCTCTTGGATCTTGGGTAAGAGAGAGAGATGGGAAGAAAATTTACCTTAGAGTCGAGAGATAATTAAGAGGAATATATTTTCTTTAGGTACATCTTTGCACTGCCAGAGCGTGATCACTTAGGACGACGGGTAATTATGCATCGGCCGGGGGTTTTTAATTTGCAGAAACATAAGAATTACGATATGCTCAAAGTACATGCTTTGACGTATGAAAGCTTACTGGAAGATGAAGAAAATCAAATCAGGGGATTTGTCTATGTTGTCGATGCAGCTAAAATTGGTTTACAGCACCTAACACTCTTTACACCACAGGAAGCTGTTAGGATTGCCAAAAATGCAGGTGATTTAATTTTGGGTGGTGGAAAAAAAATTCGCAGCCGGCAGGATTCGAACCTGCGCTCGCAGAGCGAATCTGATTTCGAGTCAGACGCCTTAGTCCACTCGGCCACGACTGCGACCGTGTGCCTTTAGACAAAGTTACACTGTATCATTTCCCTCAAGATTTTTTCAAATTTTAACGGTCTTTTATTGATATTGCAAATTTATTTTTTTTTCAGAAAGAACCGTTCCGATGAGACACAAGAAATTAATTGCATTCAACATCAATTCGAGCCTCAAGTTCGCCGTGGATTTTGGTATTTCTCTTGTTAGTGAAAAATTCAAGAAGCGCGTAATTCTTTGTACAAATCTCGAAAGAGCCAACCGCTATATTGACAACAATCTCCTTCCTGCTGAATATGGAGGATTAATGCCCATGGCAGAGATGATAAGTGAGTTGGTATATTAATTCTTGGTAGAAAATGAATTATAGATATTTTTGGTTTGGATTGTAGAACTCTTCAAAAAGGAATTGGAGGACAAGCAACCAGTAATCCTGCAGAATGATCATATGAACCTGAGATTAGACATGTATCCCCCGGAAGCCCTGGAGGGCTCTCTGGGTGCAATAAATCGAGCATGTGGCATTCAGAAAGACTCCATGGGATCGACTTTTCATGGGATGCAGGGCAGTTTCCGGAAACTCGAAGTGGATTAGATTAAACAAAAAAAAAGAAAATGGGAACTTACTTTACTCCGAAGCATTCTTCATTCTTGTATTATCCTTTTTTTTATTCCTTTCATTAAAATTGAGACGTTACGTTGGCCAGAAATTAGTGTTTGCACTCAACATGGAATGGTTCCAGTGTCCTGAAGTCTCTCCAAGTTGGCGGAAGGCTATTGTGAAGATGGAGACCACATTTTTTGCAAGGATCAGAAAAGAGGGTGACATAGCTGTGAATCCATGTCATGAAGCTGCGAACGGCAAGTTCAGGAAGAGTTGGCGAGTAGAAATGGAGCATAGCTGAATGGGTGTGATCACGAACTTGCTGGAAGACTTTGTGCCTGGATTCTGTCCACAAGTCATCAACATCATCCAAAGCCTCTTCAAATCCTTTGACAATCACCCATTCAATCATCAATCCTTTGAAAACTATTGCAGCTTTCAGGACTCTGCTGAGGCTAATCTATAAAACCAAACATTTGAGATTTTTGTAATTATCACCCTCTTTGTACAAAAATGCTTCAACTTACATGGAGGATCACATTTGTAGCAAAGGGCCTCCAAATCTTGAGGGTCATGTCAGTGAAGTTGCGATCTATCTGCGAGATAGCCTGATCCACATGATGAGGCAAAACATTGTGGCTGGAAGTCAGAGGACGTCGCCTTTTGGTTGAATTCGTCGAGTAGGACCGTTTGAGGGCATTGTGACTCAAGAGATTAGCTGCCAAATTGCTATGCTCCCGGATTTTATCAATCCATTTGTAGCTGTTGACCAGTTGCGAATACAGAGCCTGACGGTCCTGTGTGGTCTCCTGGGATAAGAATGATGAGTTGCCCAGATTAAATGGACCAGCTGGGGGTGTTAAGACATTGATAGCCGCCTCAACATCCCTGATAAAATGATTAATTAGCGATAAAACTGGATATTTTTTGTTGTGAAAACCCTAACCTCAAATTCATCGTAACGGCATTTAGCAAATCTTGCAGTTCTAGCAAATACTTGGCATCTCTCCCTTCTACCCCATGTTCAGCTCGTACTCCGCCACCCAAGGATTCAAATATCTGCCCTACACTCGAACGCAATTCCTTGATAGAAGACAAAGCGGTGTACAATTGTTCAGTCATTTTTGCACAGAAAAATAAAAACAAAACACTGAGAAGTACTGAAAAAATCCGACAGGTAGCGCGATTTGAGGGATATTTTTCGAAGGGAATTTTGAATTGCCGGCAATCCGTTATTTTTAGTACTTGTTGATTTTGTACCGTATCGAGAATTCAGGGAGGTACTTTTATCAAGAAAGATATGCAAAATTTCTATGCAAAATTTCTTTGGTGTTTCAAAGGTTTTTTTTTTTTTTTTTTAATAAAAAAGGGAAAAGCCGGAAAAGCTTTTTTTACATTTTTATTTCACTTTTTTCTTCAGAAAATATACGCAGCCTGAGATCCTCTGTTCTTTTTTCAAATCTGTTTCAAGCGTGTTTCATGTTTTATGAATCCAAAATATCTTAACTTTCTAATTTTTATGAGAATCATAGGCGTACCGTGGCGGAGGCGAAGGGGGCGATCGCCCCGGGCGCCGTAAAAATTAGGGGCGCCGTAAAGCAACCAAAACTTAGAGACACTAGAAAATTAAAGTATTATAAAGTAAATGCGCTTTAAAAATAAGCACTTATAAAATTTGAGCTCCTACTAGGCGCTAAACTAAACAATTAGTAAGAAAAAATAGTGGCGCAAAAAATTAGGAATATTTAGAAATTGGGACATATTAGAACGCCCAAAAATAGAGACGCCGAAAATTGAGAAGGTGAAATTTTAAAGCGTTAAAATATAAGGGTGCTCTAATAGGGACATATTTAAAAGTATTGGGCCTACAAAATAGGGGCCGAAAAATTGTAGAGTGGAAAAGCCAATGATAAACCTAGATCAGCTTATAAAGCTGTAATTCTGTCATTGAAAATTCGGTTTGTGAGCAAACTTGAGGGGGTTTTTATTTCCAAAATAACGCTAAATATACTAGACATATTATTTGTAGAGAAGGTCAATTAAGGGAAATGTACCAGCAATCGTCAGTGTACCTAGGATAAGGTGTATGATCTCCAGAGACCTTAGATCTTTTTTTCAAGAGTATTTCTGCACAAGAAACATGTCCTTGGATTTAAAAGATATTTAAGGATTAAAGAGGAAAGTCTTGATAATCGCAGGAACAATTAGGAGTAGGAAATAGTTTGTTCTGAGAACATTTTCCTTATGTCATTCTCTACAAATCTTCCTTAGATACCAACATACTAAAATTTACAAATTGAAATGAAACAAATTTAATAAAATATTTCTACCGATTTCGTAAAGATTTTCATATTAATAACAATCGGAAACTCTGCGTGATAGACCATGATTTTCTTTGTGATATATTTTAAGGGACCACTAAGGAACTCGAAAATATCAATCATTTGAAAAAATACTAGAAAATTTTGTTGCACAATGTAATGGTAAACTATAAACTTTAAGGTCGGTTATCTCGGAAATCATGAGAGATAGATGCATCAAACCTTCCATCCGTTTGGAGTCCCGTTTATGCTTCAGATTCAGATGATCATAATTTCATTTAAAAATAAGGAAAATTGGATGAAAAATTAACAAAACAAACAGTCCGCAAAGATTCCCAAAAAATTCACGAAAATCTGTGAAGGTTCCAAAGATCCGCAAATGAAATCGGTACAATTGATTTCGAGAAAATCTTAAAAACCATTTTCCAAAGATATTTTCCAAAATATTTAAAAAGAAATTTAAAGAGAAAATTACCGAAAATGATGGCTGTGAATTTTCAGCATGAGATATATCATTCAAAAATATATCCTGTGAACATATCCTGTCAATAGACGAACATTCAATATAATACATTAGAGTTCCTTAAATTTGAACATTTGGGGGGTATGTATAGATGACATTTCCTACTCCTCAAATTTGAACAATATTTTCAAAAACGTAACGGAATTGATGTGAAATGAACTTTCCCTAAATTAAGAAAAATAACTTTAGAGAATATATCAATCTAATTTATTGGGAAATAAATGGAATTTGTTGCGGAAGTTAATATAATACCATAATATTAAGGAAACACCGGAGAAAAATGGTTCTAACTCAGATTCCCATGCAAAACTTTCTTCGCATAACCTAAAATTTTTCATTTTGAATTCAACCGTCGTTCAAATTTGAGGAGTTCAAATTTGGGGAACTCGACTGTACATAAATAATAGTTGTAAAAAATTCATTAGATATTTTACGTGGGAGGGTCAAGAGGCGCTGTAAAAAATACTCGCCCTGGGCGCCAAAATCTCTTGGTACGCCACTGATCAGGGGTGGAATGATAACTCTTCGATACTATCGAATCGATAGTATCAATAAATAAATATATATCTGTTAGATTAAGTGAAAGTCGACATATTACGCATTGTTGAACCATTCATTGTGACATTCTTAAAAGAAGAGACTGTTGATAAACATTTATATTAGTTACAGGAAGTGCAGCTATTGTTTAAATTTTTCAGAACCGACAGTCGATAGCTTCGAAAATAAGTTATCATGTCACCCCAGTATGCCTTGCTTTTTTTAAAAGATTTTTCTTGCATTTTTGTTTAACCCTTTAACTCTTTCGCGTCTTTAGGGTCATATATGACCCGGGGAAAAAAGTTTCTTTTTGGCTATTTACATTAATTGAAATCTAACTGAAGTCTTGAGAAAATGAGCCAAGAATCTTACATCCTTCTATTATGATGTCGTGCACGAACAGATAGATTTCAATTAATGTAAATACCCAAAAAAAAACTTTTTCCCCGAGTCATGACATTACCCTAAAGACGCGAAAGAGTTAAGGACGATTGGAACACCGCCGTCCCAAAAAGATTTTTTTTTCTGACTACCTAAAGTTATTTTTTCCTTATGTTTGTACGTAATTGCAAAGCAGAAGGTTGAATGAATCTAGGATATTTTTTGCCAGTCTCCAGCTATTTGCTATATACTAAATATTTAAGCTTAAAAATGGCGAAAATTTTAAATTTTCATATTGAAAAATGATTTTAATTATTTTTTGTACTTCCAATTTTTTTAAGCAAAACCCTTTTGAGAATAAAAACTACGTTACTCATACTTTGTTTTTTTTTTTATTAAAACAAAAAATATTATTCATTGGTATTGTTAGAAAAATTACTACAAGTTTCGGGCTATTTTTGTCCCTATCGCACGTAGAGGTAAACAATGCACCGAATCAGACTATGTTGCCAAGATGTAAAACGTTTCACAAATTTTGTTTATCGGTTTAATTTTTATTGTTAATTTTCGGTCCGTAAAAAGTGTCTCGTCGTTAAAGGGTTAATTTTACTTTACCGATTTTACCTAACAAGTTTATACGCAGCCTGATCCTGATCCTACCCTATCCTATGCTTCAGATCTGCTTCAAACATGTTTCATGTTTTATACGAAACCAACAAAGTTAATCCAATTTTTATTTTTATTTCATTTTGAAAAAGTAATTCTCTAATAATTTTTTTCTCAAATTAACACTTCCTCTATATTATTTCAACACAGGTTTATCTTTTAGGAGTAAATTATTGGAGTAATTGCAGTATTTCTTGTTCAGGAAAGGAAAGTTTCTATCAAATTTCATGTTTTAGGAGTTTTAGAAAGTCAGAAAAATTAGTAAAAAAAAGATTTTTAGGCATCATCCTGGAATCATTTAAATTTTTTTCAGTGGTGAGTAGATCCAAGATGAACTCTTATCTTATTTGTTGTCGAGATCTAGTGCTTTTGCTCCTCGCAAACGCACTAATTCCTGCTGCCTGAAAGCCCTTCTTTCGTGAGGCTGCATCCCACGGCAATGGCGAATTACATTGCTAGATTCGCAGTATTTTTGCGGATCGTATGCTGGAACAGGTGGCTCCCTGTCCCAATCATCAGTATCATCCTCCATGATCATCTTGACTTCCTTGCGCTGCAGCGCATCCAAGGAGTCTACAATAGGATTGCGGAACTTGTCCACAATCACTCTATCCGGGCAGTTTTCCACGTGGTACTGCAAAGAAAGGGTACAGCTTTGTCCGGAACATGTTTTTGAGAGAAATGAGAAAAATCATACCCGTTGTTCCGGTTCATTCACCCTGTGGGTGGCGTTGAAGGGGCACTGAACCTTTACCGCTGTGAATTTCTTCTCGTATTCCTTACGGCATTTGATCAGGTGAATCTGGAACCTTCTACCATTCTCCAGTTGATGAACCTTGTTGTAAGGACATTCCACTAAGAAGTCGTAGCCTTGAGGTTTAGCTGCCATTTTTCAACCTTTCTTTCAACTCGAAGTAAAACAAACTAAGCTGAACACGTGAAATCTTGAAAATTTGCTTAGATTGCGAAATACGATACCTTTGCTGATAAAGAGGAATTGTTGTTTAAATTGAAGAAAGCCACCGGAAGACAAAGTTTAGTCGTTTTTTAGTACTCAAGAGATACGCAACCAACTTCATTCCATATTGATACGCAGCCACTCATGGAGTGAAAACAGTGAAAACGTCAAAACAACTCCTGAAAATTAATTTTCTCCACCAAATATCCTATTTATTCATCTAATCTCGCCGGAAATCACTCCTCTGTGATTTGGACAAATGGCTACAGAGGATTTCTACTTGCGTTACTACGTAGGGCACAAGGGAAAGTTTGGGCATGAGTTTCTGGAATTTGAGTTCCGTCCGGACGGGAAATTGAGGTACGCCAACAATTCCAACTACAAGAACGACACGATGATCCGGAAGGAGGCCTATGTACATCACTCTGTGATGGAGGAACTCAAGAGAATCATCGTAGATTCGGAAATTATGGCTGAAGACGATGCGGCCTGGCCACCACCGGACCGTGTCGGAAGACAGGTAAGATTTCTTTGAGATTCTTCCAATTTATTCCAATCCAATGGGGTTTTTCTCCATTCCAGGAACTAGAGATTGTAATTGGGGACGAGCATATATCCTTCACGACTTCCAAAACGGGTTCCCTGGTAGATGTAAATCAGTCAAAGGATCCAGAAGGTCTCCGTGGCTTCTACTACCTCGTCCAGGATCTCAAATGCCTGGTGTTCTCTCTTATTGGACTGCACTTCAAGATTAAGCCCATATAGAGTGGAGATTATTGGCCAGTGTGCCGCTTGATACTCTAAAAAGGTAAATTTCGTAATTTTTCGAATAAAAAACTTAAAAATCTTCTCTTATAAAATGTTTGTCTCATTTATTACTTAATTAATTATTCTCAAACTTTATTTGAAATCCTACTGAGGCTTTTCCAAAATAGTTTGAGTATATATTTGAAGAGTTTGTGAAAGAATTAGAACGAAACCTTTACCTTGATTGAGAATTGATCTCATTCATCCAGGTGAGCGACCGTTTACTCGACTAATTTTCATACACAATTATACATTTTTTTTTATATTTCATAAATTAATATTTTGGTTCCAAGAGATTATTGAACTTAACGTTTATTGCTGAATTTAAAAATAATTTTTCATGAATAAAAAAAGATGCCAACGGCACGCGGTGTTCCCAAGCGGTCCCCCATCCAAGTACTAACCGCGCCCGATGCTGCTTGACTTCGGTGATCGGACGAGAACCGGTATATTCAGCATGGTATGGTCGTTGGCGAGAGCTTTGCAATCGTTTCTTCATCCCAATGCGAGGGATGAAGAAACAATTACAAAGTTCTCGCCAACGACCATACCATGCTGAATATACCGGTTCTCGTCCGATCACCGAAGTCAAGCAGCATCGGGCGCGGTTAGTACTTGGATGGGGGACCGCTTGGGAACACCGCGTGCCGTTGGCATCCTTTTTTCCGATTTAATTTAAATTTTTTAAATGATTTATTTGTTTTTATTATTTTTAATTTTTTGCACAATTAATCAACTCAGTTTAATACTTCATCGTTGAAACGGTATCTAGAAGGGCCAAAATGTTTCTGTTATATTCAGAAATAGAGTCCATTGCTGGTTGAACCATTGAAGCTTGACACAGTAATTGTGAACTGTGCCATTAAAGTAAGAACTGAGATTAACAAGTTATGATGAGCTTGAATTAATAATTATTACTGAGTCTCCTAAATTTGAGATAAATTGAGCATAAGGTACTCTATATCCGGATCGTAACATATTCAGCGAGTCAATTTTACGTTTGATGAAAGCTCAAGAATTAATCAGAATCCTGCAAAACTATTCTAGTCTTTGATTAGTTAGTTTGCAATCATCCATAAAAAATATTTTTGTCGATTTTAAATAATCCAAAAAAAATTGTCCTTCCCAGAGTATTTTTTTCGTTTGGGAGCCTAGAATTCCAAAGGATGCAAAAGAGTTAAACAACTAGCAATTAAAATATTTAATACTAATAGAAAAGTAAGGATTAACAATCTGGAATCAAATATGATTCCAAATATGACTCAACTAAAATATGTATATAATATTTTAAAATGTCAATATTAATGTAAACCCTTATAATCCTTTAACTACGAGATACTTTTTAAGGACTGAAAATCAACAATAAAAATTAAACTGAGAAACATAATCAATGATAAGTCTTACATCTAACCTTGGAAAGTCCAACAGAGGCTGATTCAGTGTATTTTGTGCTTCTATGAACGATAGGGACCAAAAATAGCCCAAAAAATTAAGTAATTTTTCTGACAATACTAATGAATAATATTTTTCGCTTTAATGAAAAATATTACGTATGGGTATGAGTATTGTAGTTTTGCCAAAGGGTTTTTTTTTTAATTGGAACTATAAAAATTAAATAAAATTGAGAATTTAAAAATTCGCCATTTTTGAGCATAAATATTTACTACATAGCAAATAGCTAGAGACTTACGAAAAATATTCTAAATTCTTTCAACCTTCTACTTTACAATTATGCACAGACATAGGAAAAAAATAACTTTGGGTAGTCAGGAAAAATTATTTTCTTTATGGAACACCGGTGTCCCAATCGTCTTTAAAAGGTTAACTCTTTCGTCTCTTTTGGGACTCTGAGTACCCAAA